>NC_044033.1:358060099-358285482 GCF_901765095.1 Microcaecilia unicolor | reverse complement strand
AAGGAGCGCCCTTAAAGAAAACTAGTTTAGTGTGAACCATGTGCTAACTTTGGATGCCACACTTATGGCTCCTGAAAGCCCAGGTGTAAATGCTGGCGCATAACTAATGGTAGTTGGGCATGTAAATGACCCTATTCTATAACATCGGGCCTAATTTCTGGGAATGTCTCTGGTCCACTTATGCTCCTCCCAACATATGTTCCCTTTTGAGTTGACACTATAAAATTTGGGTATGCACTTTATAGAATGGGGCACAGGGCATATCCGTGCGTAAACTCAAATGTATTTATTTATTGGTATTTATTTATTTGCTGCATTTGTACCCCACATTTTCACACCTATTTGCAGGCTCAATATGGCTTACATTATATAGTAAAGGCATCACCATTAACAGAGTAGAGGTACGGTATAATGTTATAGATTAATGTATAAGAAATCAGGTAAATAGGGTCAATGGAATGATAATACATAACAGTTCACCCAAGGCAGTGTACAGCAGGTACAAAATATAACTTAGATTGTGAGCCTAATAGGGACAGTGCAAAGAATCTCTAATAGAAATTGTAAACCGCTTAGCAGTCTCAGGGATCATTTGCGATATATCAAATGCTGAAAATAAATAAATAAAACTAACAACAGTAAAAATGACCAAATAAAAAAAACATAAATACAATAAATGAGGTGAACTTGAGAACACCAAATTAAAACCTATTAATAGGACTACCTTGAAACTATCAGGAATATACGGACTACCTTGAAACTATCAGGAATATACATATTTAACAGCACTGAAACTCAAATAACAGAGATATAATACTAAAGAAACACCTAATAAGCACACATTAGAATATTCAAATAACATATACATGATGCTACAATACAGCTTACCATGTAGCCGAGGGGCCCAGTGCAGATATATAGATGGGGGCAAGATGTGTGGTACAGAGTCAGTTGGGATAAATGAGTGGCTAAACTCAAGGCAAGTTCTTTGTACTGTTAAACTAATTATAAGGAACTGGTCTAAGTTACAGGGTATTTAGCAAGCTAGTCCATGTACAGAATAACCCCAAAATTCTATATATGGCCACACGGCCAAATTGTGCGCACAACTTAATTAGCAAGCCAATCAGCACCAATAATTGGTACTTAACAATCAATTAACAGCATTACTTGGCTTTAATTAGAATGTATGTGCACAAGTTTCTAGGCATATTCTACAATGCTGTGTACATAAATTCTAATGTGTGCAGTTAAAAAGAGGGTGTGGCCATGGGCATGTAATGAGTGCATTGCGGGGCATTTCAAAACACTATGCATACTATTATGGAGTACACCTAATCTGTGCACAGGTATTTAGGCATGATTTTAGGTAGCCTAAACGGTGTGCCTAACTTTTAGTCGCAAGAACGGCACATAGGCATATTCCTATAAACTATGTTCTAACTTTAGGCGTGGTTTATAGAATCACGCTAACCGTGTAGTTTTTTCAGCACAATTTTTAAGGCACCATTTATAGATATTTGGCCTGTGTGTATAGTCAGATAAAAAACAACAAAGCAGTAGAATCAAATGCATTTATTGGAACAATACCCGACGTGGCCACATTTCGCCCTCAGGCTGCGTCAGGGGTATAAACTATCAAAAGTGTAATGTAAATATATCATACACACTAGTAGTTCCAAAAATCTAGTTTCCATTATCTGCTACTTCCAACTGAACTGATATGCAGTTCAGTGGAAGTAGCAGGATAAATGGAACTAGATTTTTGGAACTACTAGTGTGTATGATATATTTACATACACTTTTGATAGTTTATACCCTGACGCAGCCTGAGGGCGAAACGTGGCCACGTCGGGTATTGTTCCAATAAATGCATTTGATTCTACTGCTTTGTTGTTTTTTATCTACTGTTTTGTAAGCAGTTGTGTGCCTTTTTGTTTTTTTTGCTGTGTGTATAGTCAGACACCACAAGTATTAAAGGCCTGGGAGAAGAGCCAGGCTTTCACTTGCCTCCTGAAGTAGAGGTAGTCTCGAGTTAGACGTAGTCCCTCTGGGAGGAAATTCAGAGCATATTTTTAACAGCTCATTAACTAGTTTATGGGCATAAAATGTGGGGTGACCTATATAGAATCTGGGAGATAATGATGATTCTTGATTTTTGCTGGTACTTGAAACTGCTATATTAGTCCTTGTTGGCCAGTGTCTGTTCATGCTGTTAACCTATATGAAAAACTCAAAAGAGAGAATTTATTTTTAAAAAATACAGAGATAGTATAGACAAATATGTACAGACTACAATTTAATTATTAAATAATAAATATAGGTTTAAATGAGGACACAGTGACATAGTTAAGATACAGTGGCTTTAATCAATCTCTAACACAGGAATATAGTTTAGTGGGGGGGGGGGGTTCTTTCTCTTTTGGTAATTTAAGAAATCTGTCCCTTGGGACAGATTTATGAATGAATATATTAATTTGTTCAAATTAGGAAGTTTATTCATGAAGACATGACCATATGATTCATGAAAATATTACTAGATAGCTAGACATGTACATGTGTACATATTTTATTGGCCCAATGCAATAAAACCGCATGTGAAATTTAGACATGCATAGAATTTTGTGCTCTATCCAAACCACAACAGAGCTTTTCCAAGAATTTCTGCTCAATTCAGCAGTTCTTTCTGACTCCTGACCTTCCCATCACTATCCACAGCCCTCCTCCAACCTCAGTTCCTGTCCCTCTCCTCATTCAAGTAAGAGTGTGCTAAATTGAGGGAACGTGAGTGATTGTGTGCTGAAAGAATGGAAGTAAAAATATGCTAAATGGATGATTACGTTAGACCGGTTGATGTCAGTGAGTGAATGCTGGGCAACTAAGAGTGTGCCGTTATCTTAGCTGGCTTCACTAAAAGAAAGGCAGATAGATGAGTATTTACTGACAGGTAAGTTTCAATGAAGGTCTGCGGGATGAAATAACATGTTTGAAAGTGGGTTGAATTGCTAAGTGTGAGGGTGGACTATGTAGAGATGTGTGAATGAGGATATAAGTAAGCACAAGTGGTTGTAACCACTGCAAAAAAAAAAAAAACATCCTATTGGGGGCCATGGATCCCCAAGGAATATATTCCTGTTCAGGGCTGGATTAACCCTATAATGAGACCTAGGCTAACATACATTTGTGGGACTCCCACCATGGGCCCATATTTACTTTGTTTCTCATCTCCCCAAAGTCACTTGCTTTCCCTGCCCCCAGATCTTCATTCATGGCCTCCTCCTCCCCCCCCCCCCCCCCCCCCCCCACCAAACACACAAAGAATGCACATATTTCAACTTTCCAGAAATAGCAGGGAAAGTGCTGGGGGCACGGCAGCAGCAGTAGTTTGTGGGCGAACATAGGGACTAGGCAAATACTTCAAATGGAGAGACCGAGGGGTCCTTTTACTAAGGTGCACTGAAAAATGGCCTGCGCTGGTGTAGATGTGTGTATTGGTCGTGCGCAGGTCCATTTTTCAGCGCACTTGCACAAAAGGCCTCTTTTTTGGGGGGGGGGCCAAAAATGGACTTGCAGCAAAATAAAAATTGGTGCATGTCCATTTACCCCCCACCCATGACTTAGCGGTAAAGTCTCACTTGTTAACCTGGCAGTAATCGTCAGCACACATACACTGCTGATTACCACATGGTTAGCGCTGTACACCAGAAAGTTTCTGGTGCGCTTAGTGGAAGTGCATAAAAAATGAAATTACTGCCCGGGCCATGTGATAGCCGGGTGGTAGTTCCAAATTTGCGCGCATTGGGGCATAAGGAGGGGCATAATCGAACAGGGACGACCATCTCTAAGGGCGTCCATCTCTAAAGACGTTCTGGTGAAGGGGCGGGGAAACATGTATTATCAAAACAAGATGGACGACCATCTTTCGTTTTGATAATACGGTTGGGGACGCCCAAATCTCAACATTTAGGTTGACCTTAGAGATGGTCATCCCGGTTTTCGGTGATAATGGAAACTGAGGATGCCCATCTCAAAAACGACCAAATCAAAGTCATTTGGTCATGGGAGAAGCCAGCATTCGTAGTGCACTGGTCCCCCTGACATGCCAGGACACCAACCGGGCACCCTAGGGAGCACTGCAGTGGACTAATTGATGCACTAACTGAATGGAAAAAGGCATGCAGTGGTCACTAAACCACCTCCCACCCTGAACAAAACAACTTTAAAAACGTTTGTGTTTTTTTTTAGAGTATGGATGAAGGATGTCCTTCGCTATGGCAGTTGAGGACGTCCTTTGCTATTTATTTAGATTTTGCTCACACCTTTTTCAGTAGTAGCTCAAGGTGAGTTACATTCAGGTACACTGGATATTTCTATGCCTCCGTCCCTGCGACGGCAGTTGAAGATGTCCAAAATGTGGATGTTTATGAGAAGGATGTCCATGCCTGGATATTTCTGTGAGAAGGACATTCATGCCTGCTATGCCTCTGACACCCCTTTTATTTATTTGGGTTTTGGATCACAACTAGCAATAGTGGGATTTGAACTGGCCACCTCTGGATTGCAAGACCAGTGCTCTAACCACTAGGCCACTCCTCCACTCCCTTGAAATTTGGCCATCCCTATGGGGGGGGGCAGTTGAGGATGTCCAAAATGTTTGAAAAAAGGATGTCCACGCCCTCGTTATGCTCTGTTGACACACACATACCTCACCCCCCCCCCCCACAGGAACCTGCATACTGCCCCCCCCCCCCCCCACAGGAATGGCCAAATTTCAAGGGAGTGGAGTGGAGGAGTGGCCTAGTGGTTAGAGCACTGGTCTTGCAATCCAGAGATGGCCAGTTCAAATCCCACTATTGCTAGTTGTGATCCAAAACCCAAATAAATAAAGGGGGTGTCAGAGGCATAGCAGACATGGACATCCTTCTCACAAACATTTTGGACGTCTTCAACTGCCATCGCAGGGACAGAGGCTTATCAAAGGATATCCTCAACTGCCGTTGCAGGGACGGAGGCATAGAAATATCCAGTGTACTTGAATGTAACTCACTTTGAGCTACTAGTGAAAAAGGTGTGAGCAAAATCTAAATAAATAAATAACGAAGGACGTCCTCAACTGCCATCGCAGGGACAGAGGCATAATGAAGGAGGTCCTTCACCCATACTCTAAAAAAAAAAGACAAAAGTTTTTAAAGTTGTTTTTTTCAGGGTGGGAGGTGGTTAGTAACCACTGGGGGAGTCAGGGGAGGTCATCACCGATTCTCTCCGGTGGTCATCTGGTCATTTAGGGCACATTTTTGTGGCTTGGTCATAAAAAAAATAAAGGACCAAGTAAAGTCGGCCAAGTGTTCGTCAGGGATGCCCTTCTTTTTTCCATTATCTCTTCAGGATGCTCCTCTGTTAGGCACACCCCAGTCCCACCTTCACTACACCTCCAACATGCCCCAGGGAACTTTGGTCATCCCCACAACAGGAAGCAGTTGGGGACGCCCAAAATTGTCTTTCGATTATGCCAATTTGGGTGACCCTGAGAGAAGGACGCCCATCTCCCGATTTGTGTTGGAAGATGGGCATCCTTCCCTTTCGAAAATAAGCTAGATAGTTACCTATGCATCTTAGTAAAAGGGCCCCTCAATGGATAGAGCTGAAGAGCTGTCAAGTTGTCATGTTCCAGGAGGAAGATTTTAAACCAGTCCTGGATTTCTGACAACCCTATCTTGGTGCATGATGGGATCTATAACACTGATTTTTAAGAGTAGAACAAGGACCACAAATAGCCCACTGGATGAAGACTGGCCAAGACATCCTCTGGAAATGGGTAATCTGGAAGTGCTGAAGCAGAGGCCTAAGAACCAGGGAAGATCAGTAAGTCATTGTCATTCTCCGTTGCCTCTGGTAAAAACCAGAGGTGCCAAGGCTGAAGTGCCCGAGAGTGAGATTCACAGGCTATAGGCTTGATTCTATATATAGTGTCATAAAAATCGTTGCTGAAAAAAATATGCCTAGGCATATTCAATAAACTGCCCCTAAGTTTAGGCGCAGTTTATAGAATATGCCTTGGGCCCATCCATGCGACTAAATCTAGTCGTAAGAATTTATGGCAAGTAAAACTTGGGTATAAATGCCTGCGACTAAGTTAGATGCAGAGCGGTGTATTCTATAACAGCATGCATAATTTTTAATAATGCCCATGATCTACCCATACCATACCCATGGCCATGCCCCCTTCTCGGAGCACGCATTAGAATTTACGCATATCATTTTATAGAATATGCTTAGCAAGTTGTGCATGTAAATTCTAATCAAAGCCAATTAGTGTCAATAATTGCCTGTTAATTGGCAATTACTGGCACTGATTGGTTTGTTAAGATAATTAAGTTGCACATGCAATACAGAATACGACCTGAATTGCGCAAGCAATTCAAGTCGCACTATATAAAATCTGGGGTTAAAAGTCTGGGATATAAATTTGCAAAATTTTTCATGTGGAAAAAAATTTAAAAAATGGAAGAAGCATAAGATAACAATATTTAGGTTTCTTTGGTGCTTCTGAAAGAAGATAGACAGTGGAGGCAGCATTTGGACAATTTTCTAAGAAATTGTTAGCTGCGTAAATTCCCTGGGCTGAAAATTTTCTTTCAGTTAATATGTGCACACGTACATTTTAACCAATGGATTTCTCCACTCCAACTCAGATTTTCAAAGGGAAGCTCTATTTATTTAAGGTTGTTCCTACTAGAGACACAGAAGCACACATCCATGTATTTTAATTCTTCAGATTCACATGCATACACATGCACACACGTATGTGTAACCCTGTGTTTGTGTGTCACCTAGGTAATCCCCTAGTGTGTGCCCTCAGTGGTGAGAACCCAGTACATAACAGATTTATTTGTTGTTTGGGACCAGGGCTGAGACTAGTTTACTCCAGGAGGCCAAATAAACCTGTTCTTGGACTTTTAGAATAATACGCTCAATAACTGTCTATTCCAATGAAGTTGTTCTGAACCAATTATTTACTAGTCACTCAAAAGGCAAATCACTATGAACAAATGTGGTAGACGCAACAAAATAGATTGACAACAGTAGCACAGAAATTACTATCAGGCTCGTTTTCGAAAGAGATGGACATCCAAAAAATGACATAAATTGGCACTTGGATGTCCTTCTCACAGAGATGTCCAAATCGGTATAATCGAAACCGCATTTTGGACGTCTTTATCAGACGTCTGTCGTAAGGACGTCCAAATCTCAAGGGGGCATATTGGAGGCGTGTTTGAGGTGGGACTTGGGCGTTCCTAAGACTTGGACGTCTTTGAGCCATAATGGAACAAAGCAAAGACGTCCAGAACTAAAACTTGGACATTTTCACCTAGACCTGTTTTTATTACGAATAAAGCACAAAAAGGTGCCCAAAATGACCAGATGACCACTGGAGGGAATCGGGGATGACCTCCCCTTACTCCCCTAGTGGTCACTAACCCCCTTCCACCCTGAAAAAACATGATTAAAAAGATTACTTGCCAGCCTCAGATGTCATACTCAGGTCCATGACAGCGCATGCAGGTCCCTGGAGTTGTTTAGTAGTAGGTGCTGTGCACTTCAGACAGGTAGACCAAGGCCCATACCCCCCTACCTGTTACACTTGTGGAGGAAACAGCGAGCCCTCCAAAACTCATCTGAAACCCTCTGTACCTATATATAGATGCACCCTTCACCCGTAGTGGTGTACAGTTGGAGGTACTGGGGTTTGGGGGGCTCAGCACACAAGGTAAGGGAGCTGTGTACCTGGGAGCATTTTATGAAGTGCACTGCAGTGCCCCCTTGAGTGCCCGATTGCTGTCCTGGCATGTCAGGGGGGCCAGTCTACTAAAAATGCTGGCTCCTCCCATGTCTAAATGGCTTGACTTTGGACATTTTCAACTTGGACGTCTTTGTTTTGAAAATGGTCAAAAATCAAAGACATCCAAATCGCAAATCATCCAAATCCAAGGACATCCATGGAATTTTCGAACACAAAAGATGGACGTCTATCTTTTTCAAAAATGACCTTCTCCCTGCCTTTGAATTTGGACGTCTTTGTAAAACATCCAAATTCCAACTTAGACGTTTCTTTCGAAAATGCCCCTCAAAGTCTGTTTTAGTGCTTCTTTCCAGTCTATTATATCAAGTATTTTAATTTCCTTATCCCTTGAGTTCTGCCACAGTGGGTAGAAGAAATTAAACATAGTCCTCCTTATTTTGTTCCTGTTGTATGGAGCAGAGAGGACAAAATAGTTGTATGTATTCCCACAGATACATACCCATCTTTATTGAACCCTTAAACACCAAGATCTGCCTCAGAATGCTTCTACGGCATTCTAAAGACCACTGCCGTACAAGCCTTCTGAGGCAGATCTTGGTGTTTAAGGGTTCAATAAAGATGGGTATGTATCTGTGGGAATACAGATGATACAGTGGTATGATCTAGCCACTGGGAAGGCTGTTGTAATCAAAGGAAAGAGGGGATGAACTGTATGTTGTGGAGCAGACTGAACTTTGCACAATGGGGTTTTAGAGCATGAGTGGAACCAATGAATGCCCTGGGGGACAGGAGGGTTGCTGAGAAGAGGTTTGCTATTTGCAAGAGGTCAGTTTTGCAAGTTTTTTTTCACAAATAAGCTTTACACAAGAAAATACATACAAAAAGTGAGAAATGCCAGCTCATGTGTTTTTTATTTAACTACAAATATGTATTACCCAGCTTTCTGAATTAATGTTCTAAGTGAGATACCACAAAGAAATTGTTCTTTATATAAATATCAATATGTTAAAGTTGATAACATTGTAAAACTTAAAATTATAAAATCAACTAGCATACACAAAAGCCTATAAAGCCATTATTAAGTTAATTTGTGCATTTGTAGGTCAGTCTTTAATTGTACTTTTGATACATGCTTTAATTATTAGCCAATTAGATTATGCCAACTCTATATTTCATGGACTTCCACATTATGTCTTACATTGTCCACAGTTTATTCAAAATATGGCTAATAGATTAGCCACTGGAACCAATCTCTGCAATCATGATATTCCTCTTCTAAAGAAAGCACATTGATTCCCTATTTGCTATTGAATAAAATTCAAAATTGTAGTACTAACTCATGAATCATTTTATTCAGGCCAACCATTCTAGTTATCTCAACAATTGATCCCCTATTTCCCTGGAGGTACTCTATGATCACAAGAGGGACAAACCTCCACAATGCAAGGCACATCAGAGAAACAGTGGCGATAACCAAAGAAGACCAGAAAGCAACCAAGAATGTCTTCAAATACACAGTTCCTGTATTAGCATCTGTGCATTTCAATGTCAAAAACACATACAAAAATCAACTTGCATCCACCATGTGGCCTTTGCATGTGTTTTTTGACATTGATGAGCACAGATATCAATAAAGGAACTGTTTGTTTGCAGATATTCCTGATTGCTTTCTGGTCATCTCCACTGTTTCTCTGCTAACCCTGTTGTCTGTCAGTTTTCTAAGGCACTATTTGTAGTGCTAGAGCGAAGCAAGGGCTTTCAGCCCAATTGTTTGATTAGCTGTAACTAGCTGTCCCCGCTGGTGGGGCACTCAGCGATAGGTTAGTACTTTGTAATTGAGAAAAGCAAGGTTTATTTGTATGTAATAACACTGTATAAGTATGCTAAGGGATGAGTGTACATGGAGATGTGCTACTCAGGGGTGTTGCCACGATTTGGGTTTCTGCCAGGTACTTGTGACCTGGCTTGGCCACTGTTGGAAGCAGGATACTGGGCTAGATGGACCATTGGTCCCACCCGGTATGCCTACTCTTATGGTCTTATGTTCTTATGTTATGTGTGAGAAAGAGGGAGTGTTAGTGGGGGTGTGGCACTGAGGGGTGAGTGTCAGTGGGAGTGTGTTTCGCTGAGGGGTATGTGAGAAAGGGTAATTGAGTTTAATACTCCCTTAAATCAGAAAATGTGGAGACTGGATCCCTACCTACCACTAACTTTTCTTTTACAATCAATTTGTTTAGGTTGATTTTCTTGCTTTCAATCTAGCAAGTGCCTGCCATTTGGCTTTCACCGTTTTCCTGTCAAAACACGGCCTTCTTTTTAAGGGCATAGTGAAATTCAGTTTCCCGCCCTTTTCAAGAAGCGTTCCGCCGGCGAGGTACTAAATTCATGCATACACATACACTTCTCAGCCTGACCCCAATACTTTTTCTCTACCCTGTTCCCAGCAGTCTCTGAACACCCCCCCCCCCCCCTTATACTGAAATTGTTAGGGAAGAGGGTATTAGAGAATGAGAGAGGGACAACTGCACAGCTGACCTGCAGTCTACCAGTCTATTCATTTAATGGATAGAGGTACTGCTTCCCCTCCCCTGAGTGCTCCTGTGAACTGAATCGCTTCAAACTACAAAATAGTCTCGGCAACAGCAGGATTTAGTGGATGTAGCTGTTCGGGGGACGGAGGAGTTTGGACACGGACAAACAAACAAGCATACATGTCTGCTTTATATGTATAGATAGATATTCAGTTCGTATGCATATAGTTAAGTGGTTTAAGTTAAAATAGCAAAAAAGCCATCCTAACTTAAACTGCTCAACTATAAAAAAAAAAAAAAAGGGCCAGATTCAGTGCTCAATGCTAATTCTATAATGGGTGCTCAAAAATGAATAGTGATTTCGGCACCCAATTTGGGCATACACCCCTTGTATTCTATATGCGTAAATTTTTAGGAACGCCCCTGACCCACCCATGCACCTCCCATGGCCACACTCCTTTGGGGTTGCATACTATAGTTTTTGGGCACACATTGTTATAGAATAGTGCACCGCAAAATGTATACGTAAATTCAAATCAGTGCCAATTGCTGCCAATTAGCACCCAATTATTGTCACTAATTGGTTCGTTAGCCAATTTAGTTGGGCGCACATCTTGGAGTCTTGGAGTGACGTCCGACTATCAGCACCTAATTCTGGGCACCATATATAGAATCTGAGGGATAGCAACTGCTTAACATCACTATAGAGAGTCCATCATTTCTATGAATAGCTAAATATATGTGGTCTGGCATTTTTTAGAACTGCTGGCTGTGCGCTTTAACCTGTTAATTTTGAGAGTTAATATTTTTCATACTTCTCCTCCCAAAAATTGTCACACCGTAACTTAGACAGAAAAACTCGGCCCTGGATGCTCACCAACACTGCCAATCTCTCTCTGATTCAATTTGTGAATAAAAAATTAGGGAGTAATTTTACAACTAAGAACACATATTAGTAGCATATGTCCCCTGTGCAGGGACCAGTAAATTTTCAACCAAAACATACATACAATTTTGCTTTGAAAATTACTCCAACTAATTAATGTATATATGTTTGTACCTATTTTTTGACATATATACATTTATATGCATATTAAAAAGCCCTCCTTAGCTCCATCCTTGAGATCACTGCCACTCAGTTCACGTAATCTTATGTACATGCAGTTTGGGGACAATTCTATAACTGGGCATTGCAATGTAGACTGGGCATTGCAATGTAGACGCCTAGATGTAGCTTGCTGAATACTAATTCTGTAACGGCATCTGGGCAATAGAATACCGGCATAAATCGGCATCAGCGCATCTTCATTTAGGCATGCTTACTTACGCCATGTCTCCCCTAAATGCATCACTTTCACACATAACTTACAAGATACACAAGTAAATGTTGGTGTTGCCCAATAACCTCACTGTAAATGCCCCCTTGCACTTATGCGCTGAGTGAGCTGTGCACTTCATTTGTAGAACGGTGTTGAGGGCTCAGCTAGCACGCATGGCTGTGTAAGTTCTAGCTTTCTTTAAATTTAAGCATGCAAATGGCAGTAAAAAAAATTGGGAGCCAATAGCATGAGGGGAGATAATGTGTATATAGAGCAGGCAGTTTTATAAAAGCTTGCTTCTGTTTGTAAAACACTGTTTTTCCTGCAGAGAGATGTGTCAGAAAATTATTCCCTTAATGAGTATGAGTATCTGAAAGCGTGGGTTTAAAATTAAAGCACCACTCAACCCATAGCTACTTCTGAATGCTGAACGCACACAGCCACAGCAGCATGCCGACTCCTGAATCTCAGCAGCTGGCCCCTATCCAATTCCTCAGCCCAGGAGGGAATCAACTAACAGCCAAACTCCCTTCTGTCACTTCCCACACCTTCTACCACACCATGTACACCCCTACTCAGAACAGACCAAGTACTGATCATCAGCCTATGTTATTATCAAGTAGTATAACCATACAAGCCTCAGTGCTGCCTCAGTGTTGGACATTTTCAGTTTGCCATGACTGCACTCTCCACAGTTGTGGATGATACCAGAGTCTTCTCCCTTGCTTTTGGCGCCTAACCATCTTCCCCATTCATGATACCTACACTTACTACATAGTTTGTTACCTTTAGATTGTAAGCTCTCTTGAGCAGGGACTGTCCTTCCTCATGTTTAAACTTGTACAGCGCTGCGTAACCCTGGCAGCGCTATAGAAATGCTAAGTAGTAGTAGTAGTAGTTTCTGAGAAGAAGGCCAAAGGTCATCCTCTATTTTATTTTTTTTAACTTAGTACAGAGCAGAATATATATTTATTGTATATACTCATAGATCTGGATAAAACGTATTCCACATTAATGTCGCTTTCCTTGTTATCTCCTCAGGGCATGTATGGCTAGTTATCTTCCCTGCTGTGCATGTATGGCTTGTCTTAATCACTCATTCTATTCCCATATTGACTTATCTGTGTTTATCTCAAAGAATGCTGCATGCTCTGTCAGCAACACAAAAAAGGAAGGATTTTATAACCATGAAACTAAGCAATAAAGTCAACAAAGAAGGTTGTGTATGGTACCTTTTTATTGCAGTACATTTAAGGCGTCCTTCATCTTCCTCATCACCATCACAACTCTGGAGGCTAGTCACAAGCCCCCCCCCCCCCCCCACACACCCCCATATAAAGCCAGGCTAGCAGCTACCGGTGTGGTAATGCCGACACAGCCCGTTCAAAGTGAATGGGTTGTGTTGCCATTGCCGCATGGCTTTGTAAAATGGGAGGGGGGGGGGGGGAGTTAGTCCAAAAAAAAAAAAAAGCTATAACTTATTTGCTGACATTAAGGGACCCTTTTACTAAAAGGTTGATACATGGCACCCGGCTTGCTGCACGTCAATCTGAAACTAACACCAGGATACCACAGGAGCCCGGCAGTAGTTCCCATCCCCAGCCCACGTCATTTCTGGCACTACAGTAATTTTTTAGATTTTTGTAGTGTCGGAACTTATGGGCGGCAGTAAGTGTTCCCCACCAAATGGCAACGGAACTACTTTACATCAACCAGTGTATAAGACGTGAGTAGCCAATGAGTGCCGTCTTTCCAAGCAAAAACATGTTGTGCAGGAGTATTCAGAAATCGTACTGGCCTGCTACAAAATGTTTTCACATTTTCAGCTGTAATGATTGACCCATTAGCAAAAGGAAGAGCACAATCAGGCAGTAAAAGGCTCTCTGGAAAGTAAAAGTTCACAAAAAAATACAAGTACAGTATCATTTATGCTGTACGTCTAAAGGTTTATTTATAAAATTTAAAAAAAAAACAATTTTGAAATCTGTTTGGGAAAAATGGCCTGCTGTTTTGTTTCCATGGAAAATATTTGCCAAGAAAACGAGACAGTATGCTACCAGCCACTGGTATGAGTATTCTTAAAATAAAACTGCATACTTGATATTGTAAAGTGGTTAATCTGTGCTCATTAGGGAAAATTTCAAAACTTATAAATGGTGCATTTGGTTAATGGTGATCATGTAATTATGTTATTATGCAGCACTTGCACAGGTCATTTTTTTAAAGAGAAGTACTAGCAAAAGATTTTTTTTTTTTTTTTTACTATTGTATTTACTTACAGAAAAAAAACTAGTTTGTATTCCATTTTTAAGGATAAGTAAAAGGTTTGCAGTTTTTTTTAACTGTTCTACTTTTTGCCCACTCCCCTTTCTGAGTCCAAGTAATGGAGGATTAGGACACAAGCAGGGCTTGGGTTAAAGTTGGCAAAAAGAATGGCTGCCAAACTCAGATTGTCTCTATAGATGGCAAGTGCAAAACACTCCTTAATGTAATACTTTAATGGACAATCCAGATGTGAGGAAGAGGGTACTACGTGGCCAAGTCCTCATAGGGTCACTCCTAAGAGGGGCATTTTCGATATGACGTCTAAGTCCGACTTTGGACATTTCTGAACAGGAAAGTTCATTTTCAAAAAAGAAAAACATCTTATCTTTTTTTTCAAAAATACTGTTTTGAACAATGTTTTTTGATTTGGACGTTTTAGTTTTGGGTCCATTTGCGAAACAAAAAACTGTCCAAGTGCAAAACGCACAACATCAAGCCATTAGGATGTAGGAGGAGCAAGCATTTTTAGTAGACAGGTCCTCCTGACATCCCAGGAAAGCAATAGGGCACCCTAGGGGGCACTGCAGTGGATTTCATAAAATGTTCCCAGGTATACATCTCACCATTGCTCCCTTACCTTGTCTGCTGAGCCGCCCAAACCCACTACTCCCAACTGTACACCACTACCATAGCCCTTATGGGTGAAGGTGGCACCAATATGTGGGTACAGTGGGTTTCTGGTGAGTTTTGGAGGGCTCGCAGTTTCCTCCACAAGTGTAACAGGAAGGGGGAATTAGAAGCCTTGATCCACCTGTCTGCAGTGCACTGCACCACTACTAGACTACTCCATGGACCTGCGTGCTATTCTAATGGACCTTAGTATAACATCTGAGACTGGCATAGAGGCTGGCAAGTAATGTTTTTAATCACATTTTTGGGACGTGGGAGGAGGTTAGTGACCACTGGGGGAGTATGGGGAGGTCATCCCTGATTCCCTTCAGTGGTCATCTGGTCATTTGGGGCACCCTTTTGTGCCTTGTTCATTATAAAAATTGGTCTAGCTCAAAACATCTTAGTTTTAGTCCTGGATAGTTTTGTTTTGTTCCATTATGGCTGAAAAACGTCCAAGTGTTAGGAACGCCCAGATCCCACCCTTAACACACTCCTGACACACCCCCTTGTGATTTGAACGCACTTCTGACGGACTTCATAGAAAAACGTCTAGAAATTGGTTTTGAAAATACCAATTTGGACTTTTTGTGGGAAAACCATCCAAATGCAGCTTTATGCCACTTTTTAGACGTTTTTCTCTTTTGAAAATGAGCCAATAAGTCACCTTAGGGTAGGAAGAGCTAAACCTGCTGAATCAGAGGGATAGGGCTCAGTCAGAAAGATTTTTACTTATTTATTTATTCACTGCATTTGTACCCCACATTTTCCTTCCTAGTGGTAGGTTCAATGTGGTGACCGTCTTCAAATCTAAGCTAAAAGCCCACCTTTTTTATGCTGCTTTTAACTCCTAACCCTTATTCACTTGTTCAGAACCCTTATTTTATCATCCTCACTTTAATATTCCCTTATCTCTTGTTTGTCCTGATTGTCTGTCCTAATTAGATTGTAAGCTCTGTCGAGCAGGGACTGTCTCTTCATGTTCAAGTGTACAGCGCTTCGCATGTCTAGTAGTGCTTTAGAAATGATAAGTAGTAGTATAATGGAACAAAACAAAAATGTCCAGGACTAAAACCAAGACATTTTGGTCTAGACCTGTTTTCAGAACGAATAAGGCACAAAAAGGTGCCCTAAATAACCAGAGGACAACTGGAGGGAATCAGGGATGACCCCCCCAATACCCCCCCCCCAGTGCTCACTGACTCTCCCCACCCCCAAAAAATGTAAATAAAAATATGACTTACCAGTCTCTATGACAGCCTCAGAAGTTAAAGTCAGGTCCTTTAGAGCAGCATGCAGGTCCCTGGAGTATTATAGTGGTCAGTTCAGTGCACTATATAGTGGAGGACTCAGGTCCCTATCTCCCTCTACCTGTCACACTTGTGGTGGAAACTGTGACCCCACCCAAACTCACCAAAACCCTACTGTACCCACATATAGGTGCCTCCTTCACCCATAAGGGCTACTGAGGTGATGTAAGTGTGGGACAGTGTGTTTTAGGTGGTTTTTTTGGAGGGCTCAGGAGACACGATAAGGAAGCAAAGGTGAGATGTGTACCTGGGAGCATTTTTATGAAGTGCACAGAAGTGATCTCTAGGGTGCCCCATTGCTCTCCTGGGATGTCTGGGGGACCAGTCCACTAAAAATGCTGACTTCTCCTACATCCCAATGGCATGAATCTCTACGTTATGCACTTATTCGTTTTTTTGTTTTCAAAAATGGACCAAAAAACAAAACATCGAAAGCACAAAACTTGTTCGAAACAGTGTTTTTGAAAAAAAAAAAAGCTAGACGTTTTTCTTTTTTGAAAATTACCTTCTTTCCTATTCCGATTGTGGACATTTTATGCAAAACGTCCAAAATCTGACTTAGACATCATATTGAAAATGCCCCTCCACGTTACTATATGTTTGATGTGTGCCAAGAAGCAACCTGAGACAGCGTTTGGCCCTGGCTAGGAGCCAGCTCCATGAAGAGTACTGACTGGGACTATATTGTAAGAGAGGAAAAGAGACTCTACTTAAAGGACTACGGACCCCTTTTATAAAACGGCTGTAAGCCCAGCATTGGCTTACTGCTCGCTAAAAAGGAAGTACCACCAGGCTACCGCAGCCGCCCAGCAGTAGTTCCCACCCCCTCGGCGCTACAAAAATATATATTTTTGTAGCGCCGAGGGGGTGGGAACTACTGCTGGGCGGCTGCGGTAGCCTGGTGGTACTTCCTTTTTAGCGAGCAGTAAGCCAATGGTAGGTCTTTCTTTTAGCTCCCATGCTAACCCGGCGGTAACCGGGCAGCACCGGTGCTACAAAAATAAATATATATTTTTGTAGCACCGGTGCTGCCCGGTTACCGCCGGGTTAGCATGGGAGCTAAAAGAAAGACCTACCTTTTACCCACTGTGGTAAAAGGAGGCCTCCATGCCAGTGCAGGCCCCCTTTAGCCATAGCTTGGTAAAAGGGGCCCTAAGCTTTGAATGGGCTGTGTCAGCATTGTTGCGCGGCTTAGTAAACAGAGGGGTTGGGGTTTGCTTTCAGTCCTAACAACAGGGACTATAGGGCTTAAATATTGAAAATCTCTGTGTGTAGAACTGATTGAATCTGTATAACAAAAAAAGACATTTCTCTGACTTGGGTTTAGAATAATGATTGCTGGCATGTTGTTAAGAGCAGGATTTTAGCAGTGGCAATTTTCTACATATATGTAAAACGTTGGATATTTGCAAGGTTTTATGTTTTTCCCCTACCCTGTCAAGGCTGGTCTTCTCTCCCCTCTAGGGTTGCCAGCTGGCTGGGTCTCAGCCGGCCTGGGCAGTTTTTGAATGGTTGGCCAGGCCATCTGCCAGCAGACCCTTCAAAGCAGCAATTGAAAAGCCATTTTTGGTTTTTTTTTTTCCTTTCACTGCTGTCCCGCACATGCCCCAAACAGCCCAGCAGCTGATCATTGACACCATTGTACCTTGTCAGGTCACAGTCAGACCCCTCTTTCCTCTCCCTTAAGTTCCTCCTCTTCTCCTCTGTAATAGGTAGGTGAATTGAGATGGGGTGGGGAGGATACTGTAAAAAAAAATAAAGTTAAATTTTTAAAAATGCCGCCGGCTTGTGCATAGAGATGTACACAGAGGAAGTATAATAAGGGAATAACTTTTCATAGGTAGAGTAGTAATTTGTTATAAATTGTAGAGGAGTGTGGTAGCATTGTTAGTCCACTCTTAAGGTTATCAATAGAAATCAAACAAAATAAAACATGGAAAAGAAAATAAGATGATACCTTTTTTATTGGACATAACTTAATACATTTCTTGATTAGCTTTCGAAGGTTGCCCTTCTTCCTCAGATCGGAAATATTTTCGATCTGACGAAGAAGGGCAACCTTCGAAAGTTAATCAAGAAATGTATTAAGTTATGTCCAATAAAAAAGGTATCATCTTATTTTCTTTTCCATGTTTTATTTTGTTTGATTTCTATTGATAACCTTATAAATTGTAATCACTGTGTCATTTGGAGGGGCTGTTTATAGGGACACCTAACCCTGTTATTGGTGCTGAGATTTCTTTCTCCTGGTAAAGGGCATCTAAAATAGACATCATGTTATGGGAATCAGGTGCTCAACGTTCAGAGTTTCTATCTATTTATTTACTTACTTATGGCATTTTTATCCCACATTAAACATGAATTAGATTGGAACCTGGGAGCATTTAAATCTTTTTTTTCCCAGAGAGAGTAATGCATTGCCCCTCCCCCAGGCTTTCTCCCCGGGTATAGCCAGCTCTGCAATTTGGGGGGGAGGGCATGCAGAGGTGGACGGGGGGGGGGGGGATGTAGACGTAGACTGGGGAGATAACCTGTTAAAAATTTACCAGCACACCGCTGACTGCAACCCTCATTGAAGTTATGGGGAGTGGGTTAGGGACAGAGCATGGGTTCATCAGGCTGCTGTTTTTTCTCTTCCAAAAATGTTGGCAACTCTAGTGCCCACCCATCCAACCTGTTGGCCCACCCAAAAATTGTCTTTTGGCTACGCCACTGCTCCCATATACCCTTGGCTGCACAAGTTTCCCCGGACCCTTTGTCAGTAAATCTCTTTCCCAGCAGGGAATGATCAGAGAATAGGGTGAGTGTGTTTGCTTTCCAACTGTTTTCACATTCACATGGTGTGCTGCTGGATGAGGACTATA
Source organism: Microcaecilia unicolor (assembly GCF_901765095.1). Classification (NCBI taxonomy): domain Eukaryota; kingdom Metazoa; phylum Chordata; class Amphibia; order Gymnophiona; family Siphonopidae; genus Microcaecilia; species Microcaecilia unicolor. Next base: position 358,266,723 of record NC_044033.1, on the reverse strand, counting down.
CATATCTATGCAATTTCATTTAGGACGGGCTTTTTGCTGCCTAAATAAAAGCACTTGGCTATATGAATGGCAGCTAAATATCACTGCTATGTGTTTAGCTAGGAAGAAAGATCTTGCTCCACCCAGTAGTATCCAAATAAATCAGTTTACAGAGAATTTTTTATAGCACTATCCGCCCACATAAATTTATATGCATGCATACTCATTAGAGATATCCTGCAAACCTGACTGGCTGGCTGTGTCATGAGGACCACTGTTCCCTCTAAGCTGAGCAGGAGTCCTCCATCTATAGACCTGCCAATGGGGGGGGGGTTGTTTCTCTATCACAGTTTCAATCATAGGGGCCAACTTTTCAAAATTATCGGGGTGCTAAGCCCAGTAGAAATAACCCTTACTCAGGGATCAGTGCTACAAGGGTTTGTTGACTCATAGTGAAGGGACTCTTGTTAGCACCATGATATTTAGCGCTGAAAGTAATTTTCTCACATTGGAAATCATTACACCAAGTCATCTATCAGGAGTGGTGGAACTTATTGCTTCAAATTTACAAGTTTGAATTATACCTCGCCAAAAAATCTTCTCGCTTTGCTTTATATAGGGAGAAATGGCTACCACTTGTTTCTTATTTTGGCACTGTACAGAGTTAAGCACTAAATTGGATGTATCTTCAGGCCTATGCATGCTTTACTCTAAGGCTTGTATCCTCCAGCCCCCCCCCCCCCTCTTATTTTTGCCCTCTTTTCTATCTCTCTCTCTTTTTTTTTCCACTCACTTTGTACTTGGTTGTGGTAAGTTTTCTCTTAATTGTGAGCTCCGGTATTGCTATGCTTTATACAATGCTACTTGTTGCTACGTTGTGAGCTCTTACTTATGTTTGTATTGAAAATCAATAAAAGAAATTAAACTCAAAAAAAAAAAAAAAGAAAGAACCCTTCCTTGGACACATACATGGAATTTTCTCAATATTGGGGGGTGCTCAAGCACCCACAGAGTTGGTTCCTATGGTTTCAATAGTGAGAGATAGACAATTTCTGCAGGACTCTAGGGAACCTGCCTGTCCCTAGAGATTAAAAACACAATATTGAAGCACCACCCCCTACTGGTAGCAATACAGTTGAAAGACACCCGCTCAGTTAAGAGAGAACTGTTCTGAGGACTGGGTTGAGAACCCCTGCTCTAATATGATGTCTTATTATTTTGACTAAAACAGTCTTCTTATCTTTATTTATTTATTTATTTATTTATTTTGTTGGAAACATTTATAACTTACTTCATCTCGGCAGTGTATAAGATTTTGCATATAGGCAGGTGATATTAACTTACTTATTTCCATCATATCTAGAAATACAATCGCTGTAAATAAGGTTCAGACTTGTATTGACCTTGTAGAAGCATGGGAGACTAGATACTAATTAAAGTTAAATACTGACAAGCCTAAAATGCTTTGGCTGGGCACAATTTTGCCAGAACTACCAAACAATGGGCCCCTTTTATCAAGCTGCGGCAAAAGGAGGCCTGCGCTGGTGTTGGTGCGTGTTTTTGACATGCACCATGGCCCCCTTTTACTGCAGCTGGTAAAAAGGTAGTCTTCCTTTTCTGCAGTTGTGGGGAGTGGGTTTTTGGGGGGGGGGGTTGGGGAGCTCAGCACCAAAGGTAAGGGAGCTATGCACCTAGGTGCAATTTGTGAAGTCCACTGCAGTGCCCCCTAGGGTGCCCAGTTGGTCTCCTGGCATGTGAGGGGGACCAGTGCACTATGAATGCTGGCTCCTCCCAGGACCAAATGGCTTGGATTTGGTCATTTTTGAGATGGACGTCCTCGATTTCCATTATTGCCGAAAACCGGGGACGACCATCTCTTAGGTCGACCATCTCTAAGGTTGACCTAAATGTTTATTTATTTAGATTTTGCTCACACCTTTTTCAGTAGTAGCTCAAGGTGAGTTACATTCAGGTACTCTGGATTTGAGATTTGGGTGCCCCGACCGTATTATCAAAATGAAAAATGGACGACCATCTTGTTTCGATAATAGCAGTTTCCCCGCCCCTTCACCGGGACATCCTTAGAGATGGGCGCCCTTAAAGATGGTCATCCCTGTTCGATTATGCCCCTCCACATAAGTCTTTCTTACCAAAAAAAACATACACTATTACCTTAGATGCTATTTAGGAGGCCCTTATAGGCCTAGAGACTTCCTTTTCTCAAAAACTTTTGTCTGTAAGTCAACAATCACAAACTTCACTAGAACAATTACCAATATTAGAAAATAAAATTTTAGTTATGGTCAAAACGGTGGGAACTAATACCAAAGATATACAATCTCTTCAACAAATCCAGTTAAGTTTGATAAAAGAAAATATGGTTCTTCAAAACAAAATTGAAAGTCTGGAAAATCAGCAAAGGTCTAAAACATTAAGATTAATCCATTTTCCTAAACAGACGTCAATTGCTCCTCTTATAACCTTTAAAAAATATTTGTCTGAAACTTTGAGGATACCAGAACAAGCATTTCCCCTGATATCAAAAATTTATAACTTGTTACCGTATACAAAAAAGGAAAATGACCAATTAGTTGAAGGGGCTGAAGTACCCTTTGAGACGTTGAACCTGAACTTAACACAGATATTAGACGATGATAACTTGGGTGTAACCCCAGCAACACTTATAGTGACATTTGCACTGCAACCGGATAGAGATTGGATACTGAAACAATTTTTTCTTCATAGAGATCAGTCTTTTCTGAATTGTAAAGTTAGAACGTTTCCGGATGGCTCTAAAGCAACCCAAAAGAGGCGTCAAGAGTTTCTTAAACTTCACCCAAGAGTAATACAATTGGGCGGTCTTTTCTGTAAATGTGTTGAAACTAAACTCAGTTAAATATGTATTTTTTGTTACTAAACAATTGAGTGATTTTTTAGATTCTAAGTTTGCTGTGACCCCTTCAACACAACCAAGAGTAGTAATTACATCGACTCCGTAATTTAATAATTATGTAATCCTAGAATCTCCTTTCTAGCCTCATATTTCTTTATGGTAAAGTTATTCTTTATATATATCCACAGATATTGTGTTGCCTTCTTTATTGTGGAGTAAAGATTTATAAAAAGGCATATTTCTTCAAATGTTATTTCTGGGATAGCAATAATTATCTTTTCTGTATCAAGATTTTTTTTGTTACATTTGTACCCCGTGCTTTCCCACTCATAGCAGGTTCAATGCGGCTTACATATTATATTCAGGTACTTAAGATGTGTTCTTGTGTTAAAATTGTAAATTTCTTAAAAATAAAATAAATATATATATATATAATGATGAATAGGTAGAATGATTGCCTTCTAAATTTCTCTCTTCACATATGACTAAAAGTATGTATGGATTCTACAGCACATGTACTTTTATGGATATTAAAAACAAGCATTATGTAAGTCCACTCACTATTCTGCCTGTCCTCTGCTACTGACATAGATTATAAAAATCATGTTCAGCATTTCCTCTAGGACTGCGTTTGCTGTCTGCCATCAGCATTAAACCCAGATATTCAATCTCAGGACATATCTGGCAACCGGCATTGAATATCCAGGTTTATTTTGGCTGCTAAAAGGTTAACCAGCTATGCTGATATTCAGAGCTAACCGGTTAACTTTTTAGCGGTCAAAGATAGACCTGCTATTTAAGTGGCCTGTTTTGACCACCCAATATAGCTGTTTTGGCACTAAATATCTGCGCCTAACCAGTTAGTCACTAACCAGGTTATTCAGCGGGAGATAACCAGTTATCTCCCGCTGAATATCTGCAGTTAAGCTTAAATGCATCTTCATATATATTTTTAAAATTGTATTTCAATGTCTTTAATGATGACTTTGTAGCTCTCTGGTGAGCTTAGGAAAGCAATCTAGAAATGTTTTAATGCCCATACTTTGTACTTGCTAGTTTTCAAAAAGAAACAACATATGGTTTCTATATTAAATTTTACAAAAGTTAAGCACACCCACATAACTACCTAAAAACGTAAGAGCATAAGGGGCCCTTTTACTAAGGCGCGCCGAAAAATGGCATGTGGTAGTGTAGACACGTGTTTTGGGCCCTGTAAAAAAAATGCCTTTTTAAAATTTTTGCCAAAAAAATGAAAATTGCCGCGTGGCCATTTTGAGCCGGGTGGTAACATAAAATTGATGCACGTTCAGTGCGCATAGGCGCTTACACAGCTTAGTAAAAGGGCCCCTAAGAGCATAAGAATAGCCATACTGGGTCAGACCAATGGTCCGTCTAGCCCAGTATCTTGCTTCCAACAGTGGCCAATCCAGGTCACAAGTTCCTAGCAGAAACCCAAATAGTAGCAACATTTTATGATACCAATCCCAAGGCAAGCAGTGGCTTCCCTCATGTAAATCTGAATAACAAGACTATAGACTTTTCCTCCAGGAACTTCTCCAAACCTTTTTTAAATCCAGATACACTACCGGCTGTTACCACATCCTCCAGCAGCAAGTTCCAGAGCTTAACTATTCTTTGAGAGAAAAAAACATCTCCTCCTATCATGGGCTATTTGATAATTGCCTCCTTAAGAGGAAACCTCTAGCCTACAATTTTCTGTTCTGCTACCATAAGCAAACATATAGCTTCAGTTTGCGTATGAAGTCTTCCAGAATACAAACTACATTTTCTTCTTTCAAGACTGTAAGAAGCATAGGCTGAATCCAAGTGCACGTCATTTCAGGGCAAACAAATATTTTGCTGCTGCAAGGCCCCACGGGCAACAACCTTAGAGGTTATAAATCTCATCCTGCAGTGTTTACAAGTTAAGGATACTGAGTCAGTAGAAAAAGAATTAACATCTGTGGCATTCTTTCAAAGCCAGATTAATACACTTTGCTTTAACGACAGCCAGACATTCCAAGTTTTTGAGTGTGTATTATGCGAGGAATGTCAAAAACGTATTTTTGTCTTTTTTATTCATCAGTTACAGTTGATTAGGCTCATTCTTCATTTTGTGTTCTGCTTTTATGCTTCTGTTCATTTCCTCATCATTGTGGCTTTATTCTTTTTCATTTGTAACTCTTTTCAGCACTCGGTATTAATTCTAATTATTCAGTGACGGAAAAATTTGTGCTGTGTATTAAAACAAAAACCACTTCCATGCTAGTTTAAGAAACCACTTCCAAGAATGCCTGATTTTAAATAACGATGATAATGGACTTTCTTGCACTTTATCATACTTGTTGACTAATAAATTTATCAATATTTGTCGATGGAGTTTGTGACTGTATTGTCAAATATTGTATCAGTGATACAACACAAGAAAATCATGCCATACATTTCCCTTATATCAGGCCCAATTTACTAAGTAAAATCATTTTTACAGTTACCGTGCATGAATTGTCAAAATTAATACACAGTACCTTCAAAAACTCTGCAAAACCTCTGTTGGGGGTGATCCTAGCATTTTTCCATACAGTTATCACACAGACCATACACATACTGCATGTTAACTGCATTATAGAGAATACAAACCAATTAAATCCACTTACTGAGGTGTTGTTAACTGCTTCATATTCTCTTCCACATTAACAGTTAAGGGAAAATTTTTATAAATGACGCTCAAAAATCAGCACTAAGCACCGACCTCCATCCTGTTTTGCCCTGTCCATGCTCCACCCTAACTTTACCCATATGAACACCCATCCACACAGTGCACACCATTACATTTAGACACATACAGAATAACATGTAGCCGGAAACTGCTCATTTATGCACGTATATGTTCTCATATGAGTCTATTGGGGTGAGTTGACTTTCTTCATGTGTACAAGGAAGACAATTTTGTGTTGTACAAGACTCTGGGAGATCAAGGTTTGTCAATAATTTAACAGAGGTACCAATGTCCTGCCTTCATATTCATGGGCTTCAAAATGCAGTAGTAGACTAGTAATTCACTTTCAAACAACCGTGGGTGTCAGGGGAAAGTCTCATACTGTCACAGGGACATAATATTCTATGTAATCCACACCCACAATGTGAGTAAAGCCCTTTTTGTGACTCATAATCAATCGACAAAACCCCCACCTTCCAGTGTTTTTTGCTATTCAATGTGTGAATTCTACATATATGTGTATATTTTTGTTGGAGTTTTTTTAATCAATTTTTACGCAATCATAGCAAACTCCAACAAAATATATACACTTATATATGTAGAATTCACATATTGACTATTAAAAAAACAGGGGGGGTTGTTGATGATTATAAGAGTCACATTGTGGGTGTGTATTACATAGAATATTATGTCCCTGTGTGTTCAAGACTCTTGAGGCTTGATGACTTAAGGCCCCAATATCTTGGAGTATAACCTTGGCACACCAAATCACCCGAAGTCTCTATTAATTTTATGAAGTCTCTTTTATTGAATAAATCACCGATAATTTACTCACAGATAGATGTTCTGAGTTGCTGCTCCAGGACACAGAGACTCCTTAACCTGAGAGCTGTTGGGGGTAGAGATCTGAAGAGAGGTAGATATTTGCAGGGGGGGAAGGATAGTTGAACAGGTAGAAATGGTCCAAAGCTGGGTGACTGGAATGTGCAATATCTCATTAGAGGAGATATTTTCAAGGTAAAAAAAAAAACAGGTTTGTTACAGGGAGTTTCAGCAGGACAGAGCTGTCTGGAATAAGATGCTACATGCTCCATGTCTCTGGCTGGATGTTGGAAAGCCTCATGGCTGAAAGGACAAAGAGGTGTTGAGGCTTCACACAGGCTCAGGGAGGAGCAGATAGAGACCAATGGGGACAGAGCCTGCCATCGGGTAGCAAGGGGTGGCCCTAGAGGACGGCTCTCGATTGGGGGGAAAGGTCATACCTGGCTGACCTCCCAGGACAGAGATAGTGAGAATGACCAGGAAATGATAGCAGGAAGACAAAAGAGCCAAGCTTGGCAGAGAGAGGGAGGAGGTCTGGGCAGCCTCACAACCAGTGGTAACAGTTCTTACACAGCCAAGCAAGTGTGGTTGCACTGCCTGTGAACTACATTACCCACAGTGCATTGCTCATGTATCTTTGCAGTGAGAAAGTGCAGCAATGATAGTCCTTAGAACTGAGAATAACAGTAAAGGATTTACACACATTTTAGGATCATGTTATAAACTAGTGCGAGGCTGTCGGAGCACAGAACACTGTGCAGTATGAGACTTTCCCCTGACAACCATGGTTGTTTAAAAGTGAATTACTAGTCTACTACTGCATTTTGAAGTTTATGACTTATTTTGAGTAGACTACTACAGTCGTATTATTATTGTGGTTGACAGTTTAACTGACCCATATTCATGGGGGCAGAGGGCATTATTGTGTATATTTAATGGGAATATTATTTGTATAGACAGCACTGGTTACTGGGGCTTCCCCTCCCCTGTCTATAGTTGCAGTGTCCTGTGACTGGCTCCTTGTGAGCTTGTTCCTTTTGGTTGTTGGCTCTGAGCTAAGGTCAGCCCTCTTACTTTGCCCTGAAGGCTGGGTGTGAGAGGCTCAGCCTGTGCCTTGCATGCAATGTGCTAGCAGTTTTACTGAGAGCTGACCTTTCTTAGTTCAGCTGTGATTCCATCAAGGTTTTTTACCTTCTCTTTCTCCTCACTCACTCTTTCTCTCTCTTCCTTAGGTTGCTGTAAAAGGCATTTTCCCTTTGTTCTCCCTGTTTGAGTTTACAACTTTGCCTCTCAGCAGTGCTGAGATCTGACTCCTCTCCTTGCTTCTGAGGTGGCTGGGTATGGACTGCATGTTGCAATAGGCACAGATCTTATAGGCAGCTGAATTGTAGATTGGATTCTCTTTGTTTATTGGGAGAATTGTAATAAAGAAGATTTGCCTAAGAATTGAGAGCCTAATGGTAAAGTCTTCTACTGGGGAAGGAGGAGGAGGTTTAACTGACTGAGGAAACAATGTCCAAATTGCTATTTTTGAAACACATTTTTAGATATTTTTCTATGCAGTTCATCTGCAATGCGTTCAAATTACAAGGGAATGTGTTGGGGGCAGGATTTGGGCATTCCCACAACTTGGACGTTTTTCTGCTATAATAGAACAAAGCAAAAACGTCCAGGACCAAAAGTTGGTCGTTTTGGTCTGGGCCTGATGACTAAGTCATAAAAAGGTGGCCTAAATGACCAGATGACCACTGGAAGGATTAAAGCATGACCGCCCCCCCCCCCCCACACACACACACACACTTACTCCCCCAGTAGTCACTAACCCCCCTCTCACCCCTCCCCCCCAAAGATGTGAAAGAAACAGTACATACCAGCTTGTATGACAGTTTCAGATGCTATGACCAGTCCTATTAGAGCAGCAAGCAGGTCCCTGGAGTAGACTAGTGGTTGATGCAGTGTACTGTAGAGAAGGGGACCCAGGCCCATATCCCACTCTATTACCCTTGTGGTGGAAAGTGTGATCCCTCTAAAACCCACCAAAAAACCTACTGTACCTACATATAAGTGACACCTGCAGGCATAAGGGCTATTATAGTGGTATACAGTTAGGTACAGTAGATTTTTTTTTGCAACGGTTCACCATATAATATAAGGGAGTAATGGTAAGATGTGTATCTGGGACCTTTTATGTGAAGTACACTGCAGCACCCTCTAGGATGCCCCACTGCTCCCCTCTCTCCCCCCCCCCCCCCCCCCAATACATCCCAATGGCTTGTTTTGCTGCATTTTTCCCTTGGACCGTTTTTGTTTTTTCTTTTTCAAAAATGGTCACAAATCAACACAAAATGTCTAAAAATGTCTAGGAAATGGCCACTTCGAAACAAAGATAGATTTTTTCAGGTTTAGAAATAGTCATGTTCGCCACTTGTTGTTTGGACATTTTCAGCAAAACATCCAAATTGGATTTAGATATCATATTGAAAATGCCCCTTATAATAAAATGTACAGATAATAAATATGAACAAACACTTACAATATCCAATAAAACAAAACCTAAAGTTCCTCATTTAAAATATTTTTTTAAAAAACCCAGTTCTTAAATATTATTTTAAAAGAAAAATAACAATGGAGAAGGCCCAAGCTTAGAAGAATTTGATTTTTAGGTAAACCACAATACTGCATTACAGTAGTCTAATCTGGAAATCACAAATGCATGGCTCAAATAATCAGATCTTTCTGATCTAATACCGATCTTAATTGTCTCCCTAATCTTTAACCTGCAAACAATCACCTAACTACTGCAGAAATTGATACAGAACTCTATTATATAGTCAAACTCTTAGGGATCCTTTTACTAAGCTGCTGTTAAAAGTGGCCTGCAGCAATGTAGGCGCTTGTTTTGGGCGTGCGCCGGGCCAGTTTTTACTGCACCTGCAAAAAATGGCTTTTTAAAATGGGACAGGAAAAGCGCATGCAGTAAAACTTAAATAAGCGTGTGTCTAAAACTGGCCTGAGCCCCTAACGCCACCCATTGATCTAGCAGTAAGGGCTCACTCGCTACACGCACCGTGACCAGTCGGCGCATGCCAAATGCCGATTACCGCTGGAAATGGCATGTGTGGGAGGAAATTAATAATAAATCATCCAGTCATTATGGGCGTGCACCAAATATGAAATTGCCACCAGGGGGGCATGGTAGCTGGCGGTAGTCTCATTTGGTATGCGCTGCACACACGTAGAGCCTAATGCACCTTTGTAAAGGGGCCTCTTAAATTGTTAATGTTTTTCAGTAATGCATATATTGCATATATTGTTTTTATTTTATTTCAAGCACTTGATATACTGCAAGTGATCCCTACCGCATCAGTACTGGTTTTAAATCAGATTACTCTGGTTCCGTGTAAACCACGTATAATAAGTACACCTATTTAGCTCCTGATAGAGCGAAGTATTTTAGTCCCTTCTACTTTGTCAGAAGCAGCAGAAATGCCCCTCAGGGCCACAGAGTTAACTTCCTTGTTTTGCAATTACCCTAGCAGCATTTAGTAAATTGCAAGCTAATGTTTACAAAGGAGGATCAACTCTCAATGGATATGCCTCTGTGAAACAATGATCTATTCAGGTCTGGTAGGCATTAATAAATTAGCCACTTTGGCAGAAAAAGGGGATTTGGAAATTAGGTCAGATCATAAACTGGCTGGTTCAAATCATTTCAGGCCTTAAGTATTGAATTTGACCTCCTTTCAGATGTTAATTTCAATGATGTGACTAGCATATTTATGTTATCCAACTACTACTTTTCCAATGCCTTTCTGGCAAATGTCTGAGAATGGATACAAGAGATACCATCCATCACAAACAATGGGAACATTGCTGAAAAAAATCCATATAAGTGTCTCTTTCAGCTGCAACAGTAACTTAACGTAGTAGATGATGGCAGAAAAAGACCTGCAGAGTCCATCCAGTCTACCCAACAAGATAAACTCATATGTGCTACTTTTTGTGTATATCTTACCTTGATTTGTATCTGCCATTTTCAAGGCACAGACCGTAGAAGTCTTGCCCAGCACTAGCCCGCCTCCCAACCCCAGCCCCGCCTCCCCCCACCGGCTCAGCATGCCACTGGCCCCTCACCGACTCAGTCATTATGCTTTTTAGCACATCATACCTTGTGGACTCCTACAAAGGTTCGTAGAATGACTGCTACAAACTGAATAAACGCTATTCTTGGAGCTGCTATAGTATGTTTCTGTGTGTTCAAGTCCTGACCATTGTTACGAGATCTGGCTCTGTTAAATCCCCTAAGAGCTTGTGATTGGCTAGTTTAAGCAACAGCGTGTAACATCTTCGAAAGCTTTATAAGGGGGCCGCCCTTTTTTCTTGACGAGTTGTACTCTGCAGCCTCCATCGGCTTGAATGGAAAAGAAGTAAGCACAGCACTAATGAATAGCTAAATAATAACGCTGTTTATGAAAGAACATTCAAATATCTCTCTCCTCCACAGATTCTTCTGGCCTGTGATCCTGAAGCAGTTAATCGAAACGCTGGCCACTGTTGATCACGGTCGGTTGAAGAGATCCCGAGAAGACTAAGTTTTGCTTTATTGATTACTGGGCTGTTTTGATTTTGAGAACAGTAGAGAACAGCCAAAGCTAAATTCTGTTAGAAAGATTCATGGGCTGTTCTAATAAACTAAGGAGGTTTTTGCTGATGATGATGAAGTCCCACTCCTGTAAGACTGATGAATAAGTCTAGGAGCTTCTCGAGGCTTTTCCTCCTGTAACGTCTGTGCATGCGCAAGTTGCAAAAGAGAACCCTCTATTTATATTTTGTACATTTTATGAATTTGAGTATCTCTCCCTCTACAAGTACTCTTTAGTTCACTTAAATGCTACTCTTGCCAGATACAACTGGGTACAATCTTCACATATTTATTTATTTATTTATTACATTTGTATCCCCCGCTTTCCTGCTCATCGCAGGCTCAATGCGGCTTACATAGTAACAAGAGAATACAATCTGTACATATACAATCTGTACATATATTGTAGAATACAATCTGTACATATATTGTATCACTGTCCTTACCTACAGGTCCTCTGGGCATAGCATTGGAATCATATTAAAAATATTACATATTAATGAAGTTTATGTTATAAAATAATAATATGGTGATCATTAGCCCCTTGAACAAAGCTGACTAAGCACAATGTTAGGTGATTAGACTTTTTATTGTTGAATGCCATTAAGTTGATATTATCCTATTAGTAAAGCGATGTTAACCTTGAGATACCACGTGAAAGAATATGTCATTTCATTATTATAAATATAAAATGGCTGACTTGGGAAACTAAGATCTATCACAGACATGAAGCCACATCTGGATGCCAATGACAGAATATTTGGAAAGAGATCAAATTTAATAACAACTGTATGTATTATTGTGCCATTTTATATAAAAAAAGTTAGGCATTATCCTCCAAATTCTATAAAGGCTGCCAACAACTGGACACACAGGGGATCATTTTCACGTATAACTAAATTTGCTAATTGGTGCTAAATGGGCATTATATACCAATAACTGGTGTCAAGAAGCACTAATTTGCATCAAATTTTAAATATGTACGTAAATTACTTATGCACTTATTCATATACAGCCCCTAATTTCAGTGGTGCGCACCTCCAAGGTGGGCATGGGAGAGTCATGAGCATGTCAAGCAATTAAGCACTAAGGGGGTCTTTAAAAAGGCACGGTGGTGTTTTTTAGCATGTGCTAAATGCTAGAGATACCCATAGGAAAATATGGGCATCTCTAGCGTTTAGTCAGTGGCAATCCTAGGTCGGCTGCCACCCGGGACGGATCACCGCTGCGCACCCCCCCCCCCCCCCCGGGTGCAGCGGCATCCATCCCCCAGGGTGCAGCAAGACACCCCCCAGCACAATGACACCCCCCTCCCCGGCGCATCAAGCCCCCCTGGTGCATTCCTGGCTGCTGGAGGGTGCAGAGAGCAGCCGCGCGCCTGTTGGCTCCACTGGCTCCCTGCTCCCTCTGCCACGGAACAGGAAGTAACCTGTTCTGGGGCAGAGAGAGCAGGGAACCAGCGGAGCCGACAGGCGCGCAGCTGCTCTCTGCACCCTCCAGCAGCGTGCACCCCGGGCAGACTGCCCCCACCACCCTGCCCTTGCTACGCCACTGCGTTTAGTACGTGCTTATTTTTAGCTCACGCTAAAAATGCTAGCGCACCTTTGTAAAAGGTCCACTAAGTTATAGAATACTCTCATGGATGTGTTTACTGATATTTACACCAGTCATTGACATGGCGTAGTGCTTGTACATAGAGTTAGATGCCATAATGTGGACTTACACTAGTATTCTATTTAATGGCAACTATGTGCAATATTGCTGTTGGCCCTTAGGTCTAGAGTCTATATATGGTGCCAATAATATTGGCAGCGAAAAAAGCGCTATTCTATAAATGTTATTAGTGCCAATAATTGCTTGTTAAAAAGCTAATTACTGGCACTAATTAGCTCATTATTCAATTGTTACATGTGCAAATTGGGTGCACACCCCAATTTCTTTGGCAACTTTTTTGCAATTAGGGGGGTTAGTGCCCAAATTCTTGGCACCCTTTACTGAATTGAGCCCCATATGTATGATACACCCGAAAAGATTCTACCCTGCCCACTAATGATGCGCCAGCAAGCAAAGCAAATGGACATAGCACAAGTTTAGCGCACCAGCTTCCCTTGCACCGTTTGCAGCTGCACCCATTTTATTTTATTTATTTCATTTATTTTATTTTATTATTTTATTTTCAATTTTTGTTATATCCAGTAAAATGTAGGGGATGAGGAAAAGGAGGTGGAGGCTTCAGAGTTGTCCTCTAGGGTGGTCATTTCTGAGTATAGAGGAACTATGCTGAAATATATTCAAATACTTAGAGTGTATTAATAGTGTACAAGAAGGAAATCTTTTTGATTGGAAAGGAGCATCTAGATTGAAAAGACGTGATATAGGCTCGGAACAGATAGACTCTGGAGTATTGTCAGGTAAAGGTTTTTCATGGGAAAGGTAGTGGCTGTATTGAATGCCATCTGTAAAGGGGTGGTGACAAGACTGCTGGTTATTGGTGAAGTATAAATTAGCCATTTGTCATACTAATAGAGTGGAAATCTGCCTGTTTATGTTTGTTACAGCATTTACTATACTACCTTTCACATCAACAACAAAGCAGTATTGTTCAAAGAGAGGAAAGCAACTGTAACAGGGTAGGAATAGCGACAAAATTTCCAAACAGAAGGAGAAGAGGGAAGAAGCTATAATGAACACAGATTTTACCCTCCATGAATGCCTAGTTCTGCCTACCTTTGACACCAACCAGGTTGGACTTGTCTGTTTATTGTTGACCCCTTATTGTTCTGTCTGTTTACCTATCTTATCTAGATTGTAAGCTCTTTGAGCAGGGACTGTCTCTTTTTGTGTATAATGTACAGCGCTGCGTATGCCTTGTAGCGCTATAGAAATGATAAGTAGTAGTAGTAGTCCCAACAGCCAATATTAGCATCCAAGGAACAGGTGCAGAAGCAGTGAGTTTGTCTCCAGGAGATGAGACGCCAAGTTTAATGCAGTACTACCTGCATTAAAATTATCCCGACCCCCCCATACTGATCCCATCCCAACTACCCTACTGAAGCATTTCCTTAGCCCACTTCTACCATTCTTTACCATGGTTACTGCAAGCCTATCTTCTGGTGTCTTTCCTGAGGTCTGGAAAACAGCTATTATCCATCCCGAGGTGACCATTCCTCCCCTTCTCATTTTCATCTGATATATAACTTCCTTTCTTTCCAAGGTAAATGAGAAACTTGTAGTCAAACTCACACAATTTCTAGATAAGACTAATGCCTTCACTCCCATTGAACTGGTCTCTGTATCCATCATTCCACTGAGCACTGTCTCTTAAGGCTTGTTAATACCATTAAGCTCATTCTAATAGTGGCAGAAGCGACCTCATATTTTGCTTGATCTATCAGCCTTCGATCTTATAAACCATACCCTTCTTTTTGGTGCTTGATTGATCTCCACATGTGTGGTGCCGCCCTTCTTTGGTTTCAGTCCTATTTGACTAACAGACTTTTTCAAGTCTACTATGCACCCTTCCTCTCTGAACTAAAACCACTCAGAACTGGGGTACCTCAAGATCAATCCTTGGCCTTGTCCTCTTTAATGTTTATCCCCTCTTGCCTTATTGATTCAGTCCCTAGATCTCTGATTCTACATTTATACAGACAACATACAGAGGTGTTTCCCCTATAGTTGATCTTTCCTCTCAATCCATGTCTTTGATTGTTCTAAATTGGATACTATTGTTGATTGATTATCTGACAACTATCTGAAACAATGCAAACAAGTCCAAAGCACTCATTTTCTTTTCTGGGCCACTTATCTCACTTTCCTCTCTACTTCACATCCACGGTGTAGATATCCCTTTCAAGGATTCTGTAAAAGTCCTTCGGGTCACTTGGACAATTCTCTTTCTTCAAAAACAGATTTCATCTGTTGTTCAACATGGTTTCCTCACATTGAGGCAGAGCCAGTTTTGTCAACTCAATGCTTGATTGTCATTACAAAATTAGATTATTGTAATTCATTATACCATGGTTTACCACTTTCTCAGATTTGTCAACTTCAGATTGTACAAAACAATGCAATTAAATTGTTATTTGGTAAAAGAAGATACAATCATGTGATCCCTCTGTTTATTTCAGAACACTAACTCCCAGTCTCCTCTCAGATCCCCTTTAAATGCTTGATGATTGTTCATCAAATATTGCACTCTGGTCTTCCATCTTTTTTGTCAGAGCCAGTGGCGTAGCCAGACCTGACATTTTGGGTGGGCCCAGAGCTAATATGGGTGGGCACTATGTATATATAGGTGTGAGTAGTTTTTTTTGGGGATCCTAAATCATTTTTAATAAACAGTCTGCCCAACAGCTGTCCTACAGCAACATAAACCACATACATATTCGGAACCTATGTTGCAAACCTTAAAACCACCATACCGAGAATACAAAACACTCAGGACCTATAGAGCAATTCTACCATACCATAAGCAGTTATTTCTACGAGTCACACAAGGAAAAGAAAAGCATCTTAAACACTACAGTGAGCACTAGAACATCAATTCACCTATTGTAAAACGAAACCAGATCTTCCCTTTCATCTTTCACCATTTTTCTTTTTTCCCTCCTTTTCTTTCCTTCCTTTCCCCTCTCTTCCATTTCCTTTTTTGACCCTTTCCACTTTACTGTCCTCATTTCTCTCTCCCCTTTTTTCTTCTTTTTACCCTTTCCATCCTTCCCCCTTCTTCTTCTTCTTTTCCCTCCTCACCTTCCCTTCTCTCTCCTTCCCCCTTTTCTCCTTTCCCCTACCACCCTTTCTCCTTCCCCTTCTATCATGCCCTTTTTCTTCCACTTTCCCTTTCCACCTCCTTTCTTTCCTCTTCCCCTCCTCTTCTCTTTTTCATTCCCTTTCCCCTTCTCTTCTCTCTTTTCAACTAGTAAAGGGCCACCAAAACAGACACCAGATGCAGACGTCATTCCATATGCCCCAATGAAAAGAGAGTTTAATTTTTACTTCCATTGAATTTCAGTATATTCCATCTTTATAACACCAGGCTTCTCAATCCCAAAGATTACAGAAACAGTTAAGATCAAGGAACATTCTCACAGAAATTTTGCAATGTGTAGAACAGCATAGAAAAATTAGCATAAAATACAGAGAATTATAACTGCTGTTTCTACCAGCTATAATCACTTTTAAGCTGTTTTACTGATGTTCAGTTTTTATTTCATGATATTTATTTAAAACCTAGATACAGGAAACTTTTAAATAAATTTAAAAGCTGTCAAATAAGTAAAAAGAAAACAAAATCTTAGGAAGGAACACCTCCTCTTCTGTTTTCTCCAACTTCCTGGCTGCCCTGTGTCAGGGTTGGGTCGGGTGAGCTTCTGCAAGTGCCACGGAGGTGGACTTGACCCGACCCATCCAATTCCAGGATCCATTATCTCCCCCCCCCCCCCACCCAGTAGCCCACACCACACACGCACACGCAGTCAGCACCCGCAGCGGGAACTGTGTCGGTGGTCGCCTGGTCGCGGTCCCTACCTTAACAAGAAGAGGCTTCAGTTGTTTGATGATGACATGAGTCAGTCAGGCAGAGGCTGAGCGTCAGTCTTACCTCACGCAGCCAACAGGCCAAGCCAGCGCTGTCCACCGCCGTCGTCGTCAAACAGCTGGGCTGATTATCCGAGGCATTCTGTCTGTGGCGGTGCAGCGCATGTTCATAGGCGCCACGTGCAACTGCCAGGGGAAATGGTGCTGCCGCACAGCGCATGTGTACATAGGCGCCTTTTTTTTTTTTTTACAAATTTGGGGGAGCGACCGCCTTTAAAAAAAAAATCCGTGAAGCCGTTTGACAGGCAGCGCTTCGCGTCTGCCCTGGGTGCATTGCAAAAGAAGGAAATCGTCTTCGGGCCTTCCCTCACTGTGTCCCGCCTTCCGAGGGCGGGACATAGTGAGGGAAGGCCCGAAGACGATTTCCTTCTTTTGCAATGCACCCAGGGCAGACGCGAAGCGCTGCCTGTCAAATGGCTTCACAGATTTTTTTTTTTTAAATGCCCGATTTTCCGAGCGCTGACTGGGCGGGCCTGAGTTGTGATTGGGTGGGCCTGGGCCCACCCAGGCCCACCCGTAGCTACGCCCCTCAGAGCAAGTCCTTTGTTCTTCCCAACAGCACTCACTCACCATCCCTTCCTATCGCCATATATGGCTTGACTCTATTTGAAATACTTGTCTCAGTGTTGTCACACCTACTCTGTGGAATGCCCTTCCTTTTCAATCTAGTCCAAACCATCTCATAAAGCATTTACGGTCTGCCTTAAAGCACACTTATTCTCTCATGCTTTTCCAGCAACCCTGATCTTCTCCTTAAAGGATGTGTTTTCCTCTTACAGTGCTTTCTCCTCCTGTCTTACCCAACCCCCCTTCCCCCTGATTCCTTTTCAGAGATTGTAAAACTATCCATTTTGTATTTACCCTCTTGTATTTCCAGCTTTATTTCTTTACCTCTGTTTTTGTCTGGACATGGGTGGATGGCAGGGGAGAGGAGGGTTGCTGGACCTGGGTGGATGGAGGGCAGGGGGGAGAGGAGGTCGCTGGACATGGGTGGATGGCAGGGGGAGAGGAGGGGTTGCTGGACATGGTGGATGGAGGGGAGAGGAGGGTTGCTGGACATGGTGGATGGAGGGCAGGGCAGGAGAGGAGGGCCACTGGACATTGGTGGATGGAGGGGAGAGGAGGGTTGCTGGACATGGATGGAGGAGAGGGAAGGGAGAGAGAAGAAATGCTGGAACATGGATGGAGGGGAGGGAAGAGTGAGGAAGGGAGATGAGAAGAGGGAAAAGGAAGCGAGGAGAAAAACTGCAAATGGATGAAGAAATAAGCAGAAGCTGAGGACCAGAATGAAGAAAGAAAGGAGGAAAGGAAAGAAATAAATGGAAAGGAAGCCCTGGAAATGGAGTTAAGAGGAATCGGATACTGGGCCAGCATGATCAGAAAAACAAAGTCACCAGACAACAAAAGTAGAAAAAATCATGTTATTTTCATTATAGTGTTTGGAATATGTCCACTTTGAGAATCAGGTGCTCAACATTAAAAGTGTATTTTTATTTACTTATTATGGCATTTTATCCCACATTAAACATGAATTAGATTGCCCCCCCCCCCCCAGGCTCTCTCCCCGGATATAGCCAGCTCTGCAATTTGGGGGGGGAGCAGAGGTGAACGAGGGGCGCAGAGGTGGACGGTGGGAGGTGCAGAGGTGGACTGGGGGGGCGCAGAGGTGGACCGGGGGAGAGAGCCTGTTGTTAAACATTTACCAGCACACCACTGGATGGAGGGGTGAAGGCCGGGGGTCACGAAGGTATTTGACAACATGTACAGCACTGGGGAGGGAGAGGGAAATGGGGAGGTGAAGGGTGAGCTCACATTTCATCACTATTTATCAACTGGATATCCTAATATTCTCACCTACTTCACTAAACGTGTATTTGATATTCTTGAACTTGCTAGCTTGACTGTCAAGCCCGGTGAGGCTGCAGATCCCCTAGGTGGGATTTCTCATCCTGCTTACCCTGACCAAGAAGACACAAGAACAAGATCCAAGCTGGGGTCCCCAAAGCTTATAGGGTGGAGCATGACACACTTATTGAGGGGTCCTCAACAAAGCCTGTCCCCTTTCCTATTGCTGCCTCCTTTCAGTTGCTTTCTGCTGACTCAGTCTCAGCTGCAGCAAGGGAACTTTGCTCTCTCTACCACATGGAAGTTGTGTGCTGTTGCAAAATGACAGATCGGCAAAGGAACGCCAAGGAAAAAAGAATCTTTTTCCAGAGGAAGCCTTCGATGATCCACCATTTTTGAACAGCGCACAACAAGCTGAGCTTCCAGTGGAAAAAGAATCTGTTTCCTCCTCCTGGAGCTCAGCTTGGTGTTCCTTTACCTATCCGCCATTTTGCAACAGTGCACAACTTCCTTCTCTTACTGGATTAATGAACTAGGGGTTCCTGAAGAAGAATTGAGTAACTCCGAAACAGCTCTGTCGGACCCTTTAGCTTAAGAGAGAAGAGAGCAACTTGATCTTTAGGATAAGTGTCATTTAACATTTAATGAAAGGACTGTTTCTTTCATTTGAGATCAGGACTATCTGTTGTTCGTGTGACTAAGTAAGATTATACTATCCTTAGTTTTCACCAATTTAGTGCACTTCAAGCTCATGTGTAGAGCCCGCCATGTTACAGTGACTAAGGAGTCCCTTTTACTAAACCGCATAAAACGCTTATGTGCGCCCAACACGTGTCAATTCTGAGTTTACCGCCCAGCTACAGCGTGGCCCGGTTGGTCATTTCATTTTTGATGCATGGTCCATACGTACATCAGAAAATATTTTTATTTTCTGGCGTGGGCAGTAATCGGCATTCTGACGTGCGTTGAACCGTTACCACCAGTTAACACATGAGACTTTACCGCTAAGTCATTGGCTGGTGGTAAGATCTCAGACCCAAAATGGACATGGCGCCAATTTTCATTTTGCCATACGTCCATTTTCAACCAAAGGCATTATTTTATAGAAGTGCTGAAAAATGATCCTGCATGCGGCCACAACCTACACCTTAGGTAAAAGGATCCCTAAAGAGTATTAATGAGGGCCTATGTGTGGCTGCACTCATTAAAATGTCTCTAGTCTTTGGAAAATGTCATAATTTAAACTAAGGGCTCACATATTATTTAATAGACACACAGCATTGTTGTGAATATTTTGATTTTTAGGTTGACATCTGTTGACAGTCGCATAGGCTGGTTTTTACATACATGAGCCAATTTTCTTTTCATGGTATTTAAAAATCAGTGGAATAAAATAAAACTTTTGTTGTATTTTGACAATTCAATGAAACATATAAAGTTTAAACCGCATATGTAGATAGCTACACACACATACTCGTGCCTTTATTTTAGGCACTGTGTCAACAGTCTTCTATGCCAAATTCTCTTCCACTGAGGTCCTCTACTACAATACTTTAAATAAATCAGAATGTAACTATAACTAGTTTCTGAATGGATCACCACAGTATACATTGAGCTGGCACCTCTGGGATATAAGCAGCTCTTCTAATCACTGCAATTACACATTCTCTTTCTAATGCGGCATTCTTTCAGCCTGCCCGTGAGGCATTTTTTACTCAGCCAATTTTCCTCTGCTGTTATTCTATCACCTTATTCGGCAGTTAGCTCTTTTTTTTTTCCAAGTGTGTTATGCTTTCAGCTTATTCTCTGCACAGCAATTGCATCCTGATTACTTGTATGATTTCCCTCAGCTGCTTCTTTCAGCAGCCTGAATTCATCTTTCTAGACACTCTCTTTATGATTCATTAATCTGATCAACATGGTACATTTAAGAGTCTCTGAGTATGTATTCTATCTACTAGGCAGGATTTCTACTTTCATTGTATGAATAATTATAAATTCTTCATATCAATGTCCCAACTTCTAATTCTAATTCCTTGAAAAAGACGAGTCACCGAAATACATGGCAAGGTGTATTCTCTTGCTATTGCTATAAGAATTTGCCAGTTATTGTATTTTTGGATATAAATCCATTATACTCGCTGTTATACTAAATAAATTTAAAACATGTATTTTCGCTGCTCAGAATTAATATGACAACTCTGGATAGAAAAAGGAATAATTTTGGATGCATATTAGAAAGCCTACTTTAAAAAGCATAAGGGGAGAAAGCATGCAGGGGCAAGGCTTCAGGAATGCTTTCCAACATAGATTTATGGAAGGAGTTGCTGGGATTCTTGCACTGCATACTGAGTACTGAATAGTGTTTTACCATTTGTGTTGCAACCAGTGTTGGATTTAGGCACAAGCTAAACAAGCTACAGCTTAGGACCTCCGAAGCCGCAGGACCTCATAAAATTTCAGAATTTTTTGGCTTTTATGTGCAGAGCTGACGTCCACAGTTGAAACAACAAAATTCACTTTAAACACCTTGCTATTAAATAATTTATATATTTTTTTCAATTTTTTTGTGGTGACCCAAGGTCCTGTTTTGGTACGCACTTTTGTAAGACCTTCTGGTGTAACGTTTTAACAAGGGGCCTCAAATCTTTATATAGCTTAGTGCCTCATCCAGTCTGTAACCACCTCTCCGGAACTATGTAAGCCACTTTGAGCCTACTAATAAGTGGGAAAAGGTGGGATACAAATGTAACAAATAAATAAATAAATAAATAAATAAATCTAACACTGGTTGCAACAATAGTGTAAAGGGTTTAAAGAGAAGAGCTATTTGGAAGGCACTTGTGTATGTGTCCACAAACACAGGCTTACACTCATACAAAGACACATCTGAGATCTATCAATACTCGTGTGTGTGTGTGTGTGTGTGTGTGTGTGGCCTTACATAGTATGGTGGTATTTATGGCAGTTGGATGATGAAATATGTTGGCCACATCTACATTCCAAAAGCCCACCCTCCCCACCCCTGCTTCAGTATATTTGCCTATAGAAAAACTGAAACCAGTTTTACAGTTTATTAACATTTGCTGTACTGCCTAGCCTTGCAGATCTAGGTGGTTTTCAATAAAATAAATATAAACAGCAGAAAGAACTCTAATATTATGAAAGGAAAGTGCAAACATCCATTCCAGAACAGCCATAGGTGCAGAAAGTAGACATCTAGTATACCCAAAGAAGTATCATCTACCACAAGCTCATGTACCAAAGACAACCTCAAAAAGTAAGCCATTAGCTGCCCTTTAAACCTTTTTAGCAAAGCTTCTGAGTGCAAACAACAAGAAAGGCTGTCTCACAATACAGGGGATATGCAAAACAATGCAACCGATATGGTGCAGGAACCTTTAGGCCTAAATTCTGCCACAGACTACAAATAGCCTACTTGGCTCAAAAGAGATGGCCAAGTCAGCAAGATAAGGTGGGAACATTTCATAGTAAACCCTGTGCATTAACACAAGGAGCTCAAATCTAACCCAAAACCACACAGGCAACCAAAGGTAATGTTGATATAATGGTGTGACTGAATCATAAGAACATAAGAATAGCCATACTGGGTCAGACCAATGGTCCATCTAGCCCAGTATCTTGTTTCCAATAGTGCCCAATCCAGGTCACAAGAACCTGGCAGAACCCCAAACAGTGGCAACATTCCTTGCTACCAATGCAGTAGCTTCCCCATGTCTGTCTCAATAGCAGACTATGGACTTTTCCTCCAGGAGCTTGTCCAATCCTTTTTTAAACCCAGATACGTTAACTGCTGTTACTACAACCTCCAGTGAAGAGTTCCAGAGCATAACTATTCGTTGCATGAAAAATTATTTCCTCCTATTTGTTTCAAAAGTATTTCCATATAACTTTCTTGAGTGTCCCCTAGTGTTTGTACTTTTGGAACAAGTAAAAAAATCCATTCACTTCTACTCATTCTACACCACTCTGAATTTTGTACACCTCAATCATATACTCCCCTCATCTTTCTCTTTTCCAAGCTGAAGAGCCCTAACCTCTTTAGCCTTTTCTCATATGAGAGGAGTTCTATCCCCCTTAATCATTTTGGGTCGCTCTTCTTGGAACTTTCCCCCCCACCCCCCACCACTTCCCCCAGCAAGTGAATGGCAGTATTTTGCAGCATCTGCAACTGCCTCAGATTGGTCTGGATAATTCTCACATATGCTACATAGCCATAATCGAAGTGAGATATTAACAGTGCAAGGATCACTGCATGCAAAGTTTTCTCCTCAAAAAAAAAATGCTGGACTGAGCAGAGTAGACATAACACAGAAAATTCATATGCCAAATTTTCCCAGTTACTACAAAATATTCTGGTATAAATTAATAAACAAGCATAGTGAGCAACACACACAGACCCACACAGACAGACATAAGTACTGATAAATGTCATATTTGTCTGAGTGTCTCTATGTGTGCCACTGATTCTGGGTGAACATCTCTGTATGTGTAGCAGAGTGTGAGAGTTTTTTGTGTGAAGGCAAGTGTGTGCCCTTCTGTGAGTGGATAGTGGAGTAGGTTTTTACTTGTGTATAGAGGGTTTTATGTGCGAGTGGCATAAGGGACTTCAGGGATGTTAAGGCACTTAAGTGGATTAGAGGGGTGGTCTCTGGTGAAGGAGGGTGTGAATGAAAGAGTGGGGGAATTTGCAGGTTGTATGATGGAAGAGCATGTAGAGGGCCTGTAGGGTTATGTATGTCAGGAAGAGTGAGTGGGGTGGGGGGTTGAACGTGGGTTCTTACATATTGGTATTTTAAGAAGCACTTTACAACTCATTAACAAAAAAAAACTCAGATTGAGGTTGAGGAGTAGCAGACCAAAGTGTAGATACTGTCTTTTGATTTCATCAAACAGCCTCGCAAGACTTCATGGAGTTGTGCGAGGCCAGCACTAAAGTCCAGTAGCTATTTTCAAGAAGTGGTGGCACTGGGGAGATCAGTGGCAGCAGGCAGGAAAGAGTGGGGTTCTTTCATGCCCCAAGAGGCCACTAGACCACCAGGGCTGCAAGGTAGGACTGAGAAGGGAGGGGATAAGCCTCAGTGGATGGGAGGGAGAGAAGGGGGAAATCTGCTTGTGGATGGGAAGGAAAGAACGGGGCAAGCTGCTCAGTGGATGGGAGGGAAGGGAGAGGAGGGCATGCTATATATGGAGGGAAGGGAAAAAAGGGGAAATGCAGCACATGGATAAAAGGGGATTGGATGAGGAGAGAGGGGGGGCATGCTGCTCATGAATGAGATGGTAAAGAAAGGGAAACGTGCTGCTCATGGATGTTTGCTTTTTTTTGGAAATGTACATCTTTTCTCATTTGTATTTAGACTATGGACAGAAAATGCATTTCTGTTACTTTTATTAGTATTTTCACTGCTTATAGAATCTGGCTTCTTGGGGATCAAGGTGACTGTGCGGCAGGGGAGGGACCAGGGACTGGCTGGGGCAAGGCAGCATTTTAATTTTTGTATCCTCTTTTTTTGTCTCCACAAATATTTTAACCCTATTCATGTAGCCATAACTTTAAGTCACTTCTCTAGTTTAATAAGGAGATGGTGCATTCCAGTAAAAAATGTGCTGAGTCCTATCTTCAAGTGCCCTGACTTGCACAAACCAGATTTAGACCCTACACTTGCAGACGCCCCCAGCTCTTAGCAGAGCTTGCAAGAGACGTGGTCCTACGTGCTTTTGTGCTGTCAACAGCTAATACTAAATTGCACAGTCTTAGGTCATCCAAAAAGAGTCCATCACGTTTCCCATCCCCCCCATGGTCATATAAACATAGGTGAATAGTGTGGGGTAAAACCCTTCAAAATCTAGGGCTGATCTATGTGCCCTTCTGGCTGAGGGAGAGCACTGCTTCCCCCCCCCCCCCCCCCCCCCCCCCAAATGAAGGGAGCAGTGTTTAACAGGGAGTATGCTTAGTTCAATAACCAGAGACGCTAGTGGCAGTTGTAGTGGGGAAAGGAAGAGAGATTTTTAAGTGGACTTTCCCCTTGGTTGTTTGGTTTGATTGTTTGTTATTACTGCAGTTGGGTAAGCTGTACCCAAGGTTAGTGATGTTTACTATATGGATAGGCCAAAAGCAAAATGATATTAGGTGCTTGACAAATAAAATCAAAGCTCCCTCACCCCATCTCTATGCTGGAGCTCAATCACACATCTTATATTACCAAACAAGCTTTGATGATGCCAAAATAAGACTAAATTATTATAATACTTTTGCAAAAGTGGTCAATAAAAAAAAACAGAACAGTAGAGCTGGCATGTAGCATGGCTTATTTTGCTTGTCCTTTGCTGCTATTTTTGTAGCAGAATTATGGATGTGTCTCTTTTTTTTGTTTGTTTGTGTAGGGAAAAAAAAAAAAGACGTGTGACTGAACTTCAGCTGTACTTTAGCCTGTTATTATTCTTAGCCGGTTGGTTTGCTTCCTGAAATCTAATCCTGAAGCCCTGTGCAACACAAAAATAAACCAAGAATGAGTGGCTATAAAATATAGGCACAAGCAAACCTAATATTAGGGTAAATATGGCATTAATCAGTGCTGAAAATTGAATTTATACGCATCACTGTAATTGTGCAATACATTTTGTTTTCCTTCATAGGCAGGATGAGAAAGCTAAGAAACATTAATTCTAAAAGTGATCTGTACTTGCACTGAAATCATAGATTGTTACTGAGTAAAGCAAATTCATGGGGAGATGCTCAAAATTCCAGTGCTGTATGGGAACAGCGCCAGGAAATACCATGAGAGCAGTGTAGCAAAATAACTACAATGCTCAACACTAATAGCATGCAAATTATGGGGTCCTTTTACTAAAGTGTGCTGAAAAATGGCCTGCGGTAGTGGTAAACGCGTAGTTTTGGGCACGTGCAGAATCATTTTTCAGTGTACCTGCAAAAAAATACCTTTTTAAACATTTTTGCCAAAAAGGGATGTGTGGCAAATGAAAATTGCTGCGCGTCCATTTTGGATCTGAGACCTTACCGCCAGCCATTGACCTAGTGGTAAAGTCTCACGCGGTAACCGGGTGGTATGACCTACGTGCGCCAAATGCCACTTGCTGTGCATCCAATACACGTGCAAGAAAAATAAATTTTGCTGCGCGTTTTGGATGTGCAGCAAAAATGAAATTACCGCAAGAGCCACACGGTAGCCTTGCGGTAATTGCATTTTGGTGCGTGTTGGGCACACGTAGAAGCTCCTAGGACAACAATAAGAAACACACAAAAAAGGAAGTCAGAAGAAACTCTTACATCAAAAACTAATATAAAAATTAGGGTGGACAACAGCCCTCTGGTATAATGTTCTGATTTATAAAGTTCATTGTAGAAGTACCACATATAAAAACACCTAACACGGGACCGTGTTTCAGTGGTAACCTGCAAGCCTCAGGGGTCGTAATCTCTAACGGCTTCTTTAACAAAGCTACATTAGCAATTGCCCCGTGGCAAATGAGAAGAAGCCCTTAGGAACTGACTCGGCTTCCTCTTATTTGCTGTGTGGAAATGGCTAGTGCATTTTTGTAAAAGAAGCCCTAAAACATAAAAGATACACAACATAATCAGATATATATCACAAAAATAAAATGTAGAAACATGGGTATAAAATATTACATGTATAGCTCTATAAAAGAAGATCCAAAACACAAATAAAACCCTAAAATAAATATATCTCAAACAAACATTAAAATGAACCGTAAAAGGATAAATAAATAAAGGCACTGCATAAAAAACATTATACAATCAAAAAGAGAATTGGTAAGGGATGATGTATGAAACGGTTCTATATTTATATCGATGGGCTAAAAATGACCACCTAGATAGCATCTTTGGGGCATATGTTTTAGCCCATTGATATAAACATAGAACCATTTCATACATCATCCATTACAAATTCTTTTTTGATTGTTCAATGCTTTTTATGCAATGCATTTTTTTTATCTTTTTATTGTTCATTGTAATGTTTATTTGAGATATTTTATTTATAGGGTTTTATTTGTGTTTCGGATCTTCATTTATAGAGCCATATACAGTCAATTCTGCTTAATATCACATTCAAAGGACCATTAAATCATGTGATATTAAGCAGAGTAGACATTAACAGTACCATAAAAGCAGAGACGACAGACAAAAAAGTTTGTTTTCATATCTACTACTACTAACTACTTATCCATTTCTATAGCACTACTCGATGTACGCAGCTGCCGTACACTTGAACATGAAGAGAGACGCCACGCTCGACAGAGCTTACAATCTAATCAGGACAAACAGGACAAGTAAGAGATAAGGGAATTACTAAGGTGGGAATGATAAAACAGACATGGGTATTGAACAAGTGAATAAGAGTTAGGGGTTAAAAGCAGCCTAAAAAAGGTGGGCTTTTAGCCAAGATTGAAGATGGCCAGAGATGGAGCTTGATGTACTTGCTCAGGAAGTCTATTCCAGGCATATGGTGCAGCAAGAAAAAAGGAACTGAGTCTGGATGTTAGCAGTGGGAGAAGGATACAGATAAGAGAGATTTACCTAATGAACGGAGTTCATGGGGAGGAGTGTAGGGAGAGATAAGAGTGGAGAGGTCCTGAGGAGGCTACAGAGTGAATGCACTTGTAAGTCAATAAGAGGAGTTTGAACTGTACACGGAAACTTATAGAGAGCCAATGAAGTGACTTGAGGAGAGGGCTAATATGAGTATAGCAACACTGGGGGAATATAAGTCATGCAGCACAATTTTGAACAGATTGAAGCGGAGAGTGATGGCTTAGCGGGAGACCTGTGAGAAGTAACTTTTAATAGTCTAAGCGAGAGGTGATAAGAGTGTGGATAAGGTTCTGGTAGTGTGCTCAGAAAGGAAAGGACGAATTTTGGTGATAATGTAGAGAAAGAAGCAACAGGTTTTAGCAGTCTGTTTGATATGTGCAGAGAAAGACAGAGGAGTCAAAGATGACCTCAAGGTTACAAGTTGATAAAACAGGGAGGATAGGACGACTTCCCTATGTGGAAAAGCTAAAGTGGCTAGGGCTCTTCAGCTTGGCAAAAAGACAGCTGAGGGGAGATATGATAGAGGTCTATAAAATAATGAGTGGAGTTGAACGGGTAAACGTGAATTACTTGTTTACTCTTTCCAAAAATACTAGGACTAGGAGGCACGCAATGAAGCTAGAAAGTAGTAAATTTAAAATGAATCAGAGAAAATATTTCTTCACTCAACATGTAATTAAACTCTGGAATTCGTTGCTAGAGAAAGTAGTAAAACCAGTTAGCTTAGCGGGTTTTAAAAAAGGTTTGGATAGCTTCCTAAAGGAAAAATGGACTTGGGGAAAATCCACTGCTTATTTCTAGAATAAGCAGCATAAAATGCATTGTAATGTTTTGGGATCTTGCCAGGTACTTGTGACTTGGATTGGCCACTGTTGGAAACAGGATACTGGGCTTTCAAATCAAATAAGCTGATCTGTGTGAGATTCACAGGTCTGTTAATTAAGAAGTCCTGAATACAAGCCACAGCATTGACAACATCCTCCTGGACATCTGTTAAACTACCAATAAAAGCACATACTGTTTCAAAAGCAGTCACAGACTAGGCAAGTGTAACAGTAGTCATATCTGGTTGTTTTGCCCATTTCATCTTCAACGCATTCTGCATCCTCCAGAGCACAGTTGTCATTGTTTTTACAGCAACTTGCAGCAATTTCTTTAATGGACTGTGTTTCAGTTGAAATCAGTTCATCATCAGCAGTTACAAATATTTCGAAGGTCACTGAATCATCCAAATTTTCAGACCACTCCTCGTCACTCAGCTTAGGTAAAGGCTGATCAATGTTGATTATGTCTCCAGCATTTTCATGTGCATGTGATTAATCAAACTGTGCCTTACGGAAACAGCTGACGATCATCGCCTGGCTAACTGAATTCCGTGCAGCATGCATGAAGTCAATGGCAATTTTTACATCAGTGTCGGCTGATCGCTTCTGTTCCATTGCATGCAGAATGTACCACACAATTTATTTTTATTTATTTTATTGCATTTGTATCCCACATTTTCCCACCTCTTTGCAGGCTCAATGTGCTTCAGTCCATAGATGATACCCTGGTCACAAGGTTGAATCACACTAGTTGTGTTCGGAGGCAGAAAGACTAGGCTTTGTTGCAGTCAGGTATTAATGTGAACAACTATTTACAAATAACAGGACTTCCTCTTCTTTTGTTTCATTTTTTTTTTTTGTCAAATGAAAGCACCCAATCTCCAGTCACCCATGTGCATTTGTTGCCTTGTAGGTCCCAGGAAGTATTTTAGTGTTTTTGAAACGACATGGATTTTGTGATATACCAATTACAAACCGTGGGCACTTGCCAGACATGTTGCAGCGAATTGCGGCTGTGAGGCAGTCGTTAGCTCTTTTTCCACCATGGATGTTCTCTTTCTGAAACCCAGCATTTGGTCTGATAGTTTATAAAAGACATCAGTT
Organism: Microcaecilia unicolor; assembly: GCF_901765095.1. Lineage (NCBI taxonomy): Eukaryota > Metazoa > Chordata > Amphibia > Gymnophiona > Siphonopidae > Microcaecilia > Microcaecilia unicolor. Next base: position 358,237,707 of record NC_044033.1, on the reverse strand, counting down.
TCATCCATGTTGAACACATCATCGGGTCTATCGCCCTCCATTATTTTTGGCAAACTGGAAAGCCGGTCTAAGCACGTGTGTGACTCAATAAATTCCTCCAACTGCCTCAAAGCCACTTTCTCAATACCTTTCCTAAAAAGGAAGTACAGATATTGGTCTATAGTTTCCCACATCGATAGGTCCAAATTCTCCTGCTTCAATAGCGGCTTAACTGTCGCCTGTTTACAATCTACCGGCAAATCCTCAACTTGTAAAGATTTATTCAGAGTCACAGTCAACATGGGTGCAATCTTGTCCATCAACTGCTGAATTACTCCAGATGAACATGGATCCAAATGTGCCCAAGTAGGGTAATATTCCTCACAACCAACTCAATCTCCTTATTCTGCACCTCCAACTCTGTCCACAGCTAAGCAACCTCCTCAGAAGTATCATTAATAATCACCTGAACCTCCTGCATTTTTGTTCTAAAAGCTCAGCATACAATAAGGCGTTCGGACCAACATACTCCTCCGTCTGCTTGTATCCATCTACAAAAACTTCACTGTACAGTACAGCTCCCTAGGCCTATTCAAAACACATTTCACCCTTCCTTATATATACTCATTCTCATTTTTGTGATATATATCTGATTGTGTTGTATATCTTTTATGGTTTAGTGATTACGACCCCTGAGGCAGGCGGGTTACCACTGCAACACCGTCCCACTTTGGGTCTTTTTACAAGTGGTGCTTCTACAATAAACTTTATAGATCAGAACATTGTACTGGAGGTCTGTTGTCCACCCCTACCTCTCTTCTTCTTTTCAACAAAGAAGAAAAACAAATAGGTACAATATCTAAATCACCTACAGCGTACATTACCAAAAACCCTATAGCTCAAGTAAATCACCCTTCATGCTAAACGAGAAACTTTTCCAATTGTTGAGAATCACAGAAAATATATTCCTTTCCTTGGAAAGTTATCAAATGTTCTCATTGTTGCCCTTCATAGAGAACATTCTTAATTGTGGTATTTGGCTGAATCAGTGGGAGCCAATCACCTGTCACAACAGGAGGTGAAACACAGGCTACTTAGAAATATTCCTATCCATGTGCTCTCCTTCAAGGACCTGAACAACAATACTGCTAAGTGCTTCTGATTTTTATTTTTAATATTTCAACTGTCTGGCTATAGGTTTAGCTACCTATCTATTCTCTGTACTTAAATTGCTTAGTTAAATTGTGCTGACTATGTATCTATATTGTGGAGTACTGCTCTGTCTTCTAAACTAGACTAAAAAAAAAAAAAAAAATCCCCACCCTTATGTCCCTCTCTGCATAGCTCTGGTCTTTTCACATTACTAACTCTTGCTAGATTTTCCTGTCTTTTGGCTACTGAACTGCAGACAAACTCTGCAAGGTTTATTTTCTATTGCCAGTCCTAGCTAAAAGGGTAGCTTTAGTTTACAGTAGAGATTACAATAAACTGCAATATTTATTGGCAATATTTGGTTTGAAAGGAGATGACCCTTTACCAAGCTGCGGCAAAAGGGGGCCGGTGCTGGTGTCGGCGCGTGTTTTATACATGCGCCGAGGACACCTTTTACCACAGTTGGTAAAAGGGAAGTCTCGCTTTCCTACGGGAAATGGTGAGGCTTCAAGTAAAGCACTTGCCACGCGGCCATTTCGGGGGGGAGCCCTTACTGGGTACACTGCGGCGCTAGAAAAATAAATTTGTAGTGCCTGAAATGACAGCGCACTAGGGGTGTGAAGTATCGCCAGGCTGCTGTGGTAGCCCAGCGGTACTTCCTGTATAGCGAGCGGTAAACTCACATTGGGCTTACCGCTGTTTAATAAAAGGAGCCCTTAGATTCTAGCAAAACTTGATTTTGTTTCAAATTGTCTCATTGCTGCCGCTCCTAGAGAACATTGTTAATTGTGGTAATGTGGGACTTATTTTAGCAAAGCCTTTGACATGGTTCCTCATAGGAGACTCTTGAATAGACAGGCTGAAGTTAGGACCCAAACTGGTGAACTGGATTAGAAACTGGTTGATATACACATACCACAGGGTAATGGACAATAGAATTCACCTGAAGGAAGGAAAAGTGAGTAGCAGAGTGCCTCAAGGATTGGTGCTGGATCTGATTCTGTTCGATAATTTGTGAGTGACATTGCTGAAGGATAAAGGTAAGGTTACCTTTTGTGGATGACACCAAGATTTGTAATAGAGTGGACACCCCGGAGGGCGTGGAGCATGAAAAAGGATCTGAAAAAACGAGATTCAAAAGTGCAAAACCCTTATGAGAAAAAACTACACTGAGGCATATTTTCAAAGCACTTTGGGAGGCTAAGTTCCATAGGTTTCTATGGAACTTTGGGAGGCTAAGTGCTTTGAAATGAGCCTCACTGGGCTCCCAATCAAAGAACGTATTGCGTTCAAATCTGCACCCTCGTTCACCAATCACCAACGCTGAAGCCCCGGATACATGACAGACCTCATAGACCTCCCAATCAGAAACACATCAAGATCAGCCCGAACATACCTAAATCTCCACTACCCAAGCTGCAAAGGACTCAAATACAAAATCAACCTACGCATCCAGCTTCTCCCTATATAAGCACACAATATGGAATGCACTAACAAACGCCGTGAAAACAACATATGGCCACCTAAACTTCCGTAAACTACTAAAAACTCACCTCTTCAAAAAGGCATACACGAACGATCCAACTTAATGCCTCAACTCTGCAACACAGCAAAACCAAAGCTTGTACTGGACATAAATGAACTCTTCCTCCTCATTATTCCTAAATCTGTCTGTCACGCATGAAGTTTACTCTCACTACAACCCTCACTCTGTATTGTTCATACCGATATTGGCGATAGCCTCTACGGTACTATGTAAGCCACATTGAGCCTGCAAATAGGTGGGAAAATGTGGGATACAAGTGTAAACAATAAATAAATAAATATTTGGCCGTTATAACTTAATGCAAAGAAGTATAAAGTAATGCATTTGGGGAATAGAAGTTCAAGGGAGCCATATGTCCTAGGAGGTGAGAGGCTGATATGTACAGACAGGGAGAGGGACCATGGGATAAGGTTTATGAGGATCTTAAAGCGACAAACAGTGTGACAAGGCAGTAGCCATAGCCAGAAGGATGCTAGGCTGCATCGAGAGAGGCATAACCAGCAGAAGAAAGGAGGTGTTGATACCACTGTACAAGTCAATGGTGAGGCTACTACTACTACTACTATTTAGCATTTCTATAGCGCTACAAGGCATACGCAGCGCTGCACAAACATAGAAGAGAGACAGTCCCTGCTCAAAGAGCTTACAATCTAATAGACAAAAAATAAATAAAGTAAGCAAATCAAATCAATTAATGTGAACGGGAAGGAAGAGAGGAGGGTAGGTGGAGGCGAGTGGTTACAAGTGGTTACGAGTCAAAAGCAATGTTAAAGAGGTGGGCTTTAGTCTAGATTTAAAGGTGGCCAAGGATGGGGCAAGACGTAGGGGCTCAGGAAGTTTATTCCAGGCGTAGGGTGCAGCGAGACAGAAGGCGCAAAGTCTGGAGTTGGCAGTAGTGGAGAAGGGAACAGATAAGAAGGATTTATCCATGGAGCGGAGTGCACGGGAAGGGGTGTAGGGAAGGACGAGTGTGGAGAGATACTGGGGAGCAGCAGAGTGAATACATTTATAGGTTAGTAGAAGAAGTTTGAACAGGATGCAAAAACGGATAGGGAGCCAGTGAAGGGTCTTGAGGAGAGGGGTAGTATGAGTAAAGCGACCCTGGCGGAAGATGAGACGGGCAGCAGAGTTTTGAACTGACTGGAGAGGGGAGAGGTGACTAAGTGGGAGGCCAGCAAGAAGCAGATTGCAGTAGTCTAAACGAGAGGTGACAAGGGTGTGGATGAGGGTTTTGGTAGAGTGCTTGGAAAGAAAGGGGCGGATTTTACGGATGTTGTAAAGAAAGAAACGACAGGTCTTGGCGGTCTGCTGGATATGAGCAGAGAAGGAGAGAGAAGAGTCAAAGATGACCCCAAGGTTTCGAGATGAGGAGACAGGGAGAATGAGAGAGCCATCAACAGAAATAGAAAATGTGGGGAGCGGGGAGGTGGGTTTGGGGGGGAAAATGAGAAGCTCGGTTTTGGTCATATTTAATTTCAGGTGGCGTTGAGACATCCAGGCAGCAATGTCAGACAAGCACGCTGAAACTTTGGTTTGGATGCAAGGTGAGATATCAGGGGTAGAAAGGTAGATTTGGGAGTCATCAGCATAGAGATGGTAGGAAAAGCCATGGGATGAGATTAATGAACCAAGGGAAGAGTGTAGATAGAAAAGAGGAGGGGACCAAGAACAGAAACCTGAGGTACGCCGACAGGCAGAGGGGATAGAAGTAGAAAAGGATCCATCAGAGTGAACACTAAAGGTGCGGAGGGAGAGGTAGGAAGAGAACCAGGAAAGGACAGAGCCCTGGAATCCAAGTGAGGACAGGGTATCGAGAAGTATGCTGTGATCGACAGTGTCAAAAGCAGCGGAAAGATCAAGAAGAATGAGGATGGATATTGACCTCTGGATTTAGCCAGTAATAGGTCCCATCTGGAGTACTGTGTTCAGTTTTGGAGGCTGTATATTGCTAAGAATGTAAAAAAAGACTAGAAGTGGTCCAGAGGAAGGCAACAAAAATGATATGGGGTTTGCACCAAAAGACATATGAGAAGAGACTGGAAGACCAGAATATGTACACACTAGAGAAAAGAAAGGCCAGGGGAGATATGATACAGACGTTTAAATACTTGAAAGGTATTAATAGAGAACAAATCTTTTCCAGGGAAGGGGTAAACAGTAAAACTAGAGGACATTAAATGAGGTTGCGGGATGGTAGTCAGAAATTCCAGTGACCTGTTCCTGGCCAGATCCAAAGGTCTCCGTTTTATCCTCATCCTTCTCGATCTATCTGCTGCTTTTGACACTGTTGATCACCGCCTACTCCTTGATACGCTGTCCTCATTTGGATTTCAGGGCTCTATTCTTTCCTGGTTTTCTTTTATCTCTCCCATCATACTTTTAGTTTATACTATGGTGGATCCTCCTCCTATCCCACTATCAGTTTGTGTACCTCAAGGATTTGTCCTGGGACCTCTTCTTTTCTCCATCTAGACTTCTTTCCTTCGCACTCTGATCTCATCCCATGGTTTTTCAGTATCACCTTTACACTGATGACTCCCAGATCTACCTCTCCACACCAGAAATTTCAGCAGGAATCCAGGCCAAAGTATCAGCCTGCCTGTGTGACATTGCTGCCTGGATGTCTCACTGCCTTCTGAAACACGTGAGCAAGACTAAGCTTCTTATCTTTCTCCCTAAACCAACCTCTCCTCTTCCCTCATTCTATATCTCTGTGGATAACACTCTCATCCTCCCTGCCTAATCAGCTTGTAACCTAGGGGCTGCTCTCTCCCCCTCTGCACATATCAAACAGATGACTAAAACCTGTTGCTTCTTTCTCTATAATATCACCAAAATTTGTCCTTTCCTTTCTGAGCACACTACCAGAAACCTTATCCACTCTTACCACCTCTCGCTCAGACTATTGCAACTTGCTTCTCACAGGTCTCCCACTAAGCCATCTCTCTCCGCTTCAATCTGTTCAAAATTCTGCTGCACGACTTATATTCCATCAGTGTCGCTATGCTCATATTAGCCCTCTCCTCAAGTCACTTCATTGGCTCTCTATCCGTTTCTGCAAACCATTCAAACTCATCTTGACTTACAAGTGCATTCACTCTTCATCTCCTCAGTACCTCTCCACTGTTATGTCTCCTTACAATCCCTCTCCGGGAACTCTGGTCACTGGGCAAATCTCTCTTATCTGCACCCTTCTCCTCCTCTGTTAACTCCTTTTATCTTGCTGCACCATATGCCTGGAATAGACTTCCTGAGCCAGAATGTCAAGCTCCATCTCTGGCTGTCTTCCAATTTAGACTAACGCCCACCTTTTTTGATGCTGCTTTTAACTCCTAACCCTTGCTCACTTATTAAGTACCCATGTTTTATCTTCCCACCTTAGTAATTCCCTTATCCCTTAATTGTCCTGTTTGTATGTCCTAATTAGATTGTAAGCTCTGTCGAGCAGGGACAGTCTCTTTATGTCCAGTGTACAGCGTTGCATACATCTAGTAGTGCTAAAGAAATGATAAGTAGTAGTACTAGTAGTAGTAGTAAATTCTTTTTCACGGAGAGGGTGGTTGAAGCCTGGATGCTTTCCTGAGGGAGAACAAATGGTGAAAGAATTCCAAAAGGCATGTGATGAACTCCGAGGATCTCTAACTAGAAAATGATGGTACAAAAAACCCCAAAACTTTAAACGACTGCATTCGTGTGGATGTGTCAAGCGATACTTAGATATTGTTCTGGCTATGATGAACTAAGGCCGGTGTTGGGCAGATTTGTACGGTCTGTGGCAATCCGGTTTAGGATGGGCTACAAAGGGTTTTGAATGCAACTTCAATAGCTGGAACCTCAGCACAGTGCTGGGCAGACTTTAATGGTCTGTGTCCCACACATAACAAGACGGATTCAGATAGCCTGGTGTGGGCTTTGACGGCAACTCTAGTAGTTGGAACACAAGGATAGGGCCAGGCAGACTTCTACGATCTATGTCCCAGAGACACCAAAGAATGACCATTATCAAGTATATAATCACATTCATTGTTGATTTAATCATGAATTGATAGAGTGTGACTGTTGGGCAGACTGGATGAACTGTTCAGGTCTTTATCTGCCGTCATTTACTATGTTACTAAAATAAATTTGTGGCACCCAGGGCTGGCACTCTAGCTTTAAGGGAAAGAAAAGCTTTTCTCCTTAATGAGTAGTCTGGGCCACTTGAGGAAACACCAACATTTTTTTTCTTAATAGAATGAACATTCCTTCTTACAAAAATATATTTTTTAAGTATCATTGACTTATCAGTTTCATTAACAAAAGTAACCAGCAAAGTAGCTCTCGTAGCAGATTATTGGCATGGCAGCTCTTCAGTTTTTGATATATGCCAAAGATCTACTGTAGCCGGGGTAGTGATCTTCAGCAAGAGATTGACTGCTTGTGTAGTTGTTTACGTGATATAGAGAGCTGGTTGCATGATATTAAATTAGAATTTGTCGTGCTGAGACAGAAATGTTGTGGTTGCAGCAAGTCCTGTTGAGGGATAAAGAAACAGTGCCTAGCAAGGAAATGATGATTTGAGGGATTATTTTCGACTCAAGTGTGCAGTCTTAAATTAGTAAAGTGAGAAGCTTATAACATAGTAACATAGTAAATGTCAGCAGATAAAGACCTGCACCATCCATCCAGTCTGCCTAACACGGTGGCCAGAGTTGAATCTGGCACTCTGGTATACTTAATCACTGTCTCTCTCTGCTAATTTTGGGGCACAGACCATAGAAGTTTGCCAGGCACCAGTCCTATTTCCCAACCACTAGAGTTGTTGTCAAGTCAGATCCAGCCTTGATCCTGATCTGTTTTTGCCATTTAAGCCACTTAACCCTTCATTGCCCCAGATACAAAATAAGGACCTGTATAATATGTAAACTACTCTGACTGTAACCATAGAAAGGTGGTATATCAAATCCCATCCCCTTTTACGGAACCCAGACTGTAGAAGACTGCCCGGCATTGGTGTTACTTCCCAACCTCTGAAGCTGCCATCAAAGCTCACTCCAGTTACAAGGTCATTTCAATTTTGTTTTAATTGGATTCCATCTTTTTTCTATATAGTACTAGTAAAAAAGGCCCGTTTCTGACACAAATGAAACAGGCGCTAGCAAGGTTTTCCTCGGAGTGTGTATGTTTGAGAGAGTGTGTGTGCGAGTGACTGTGCGAGAGAGAGAGAGTGAATGTGCGAGTGTGTGTGTGTAACAGAGAGAGTGAGACTGGTGCGAGTGTGTCTGTGAGAGAGAGAGTATGTGTGTGAGTATGAGAGTGTGTGCCAGGGCCCACCCCTCCCTCCTGCCCTCTGAGTTCCAGAGTCATCCCCCCTCCCTCCCAGTTCCAGGGTTGTTGTCCCCCTCCCTCCCTCCCTCCGAGTTCCAGGGTCGTCCCCTCCTCCCTCCCTGCCTCCGAGTTCCAGGGTCGTCCCCTCCCTGCCTCCCTCTGAGTTTCAGGGTCCCCTCCCTCCGCTGCATTATGCTGTCTCCCCTGCATTCATCCATATGCAGGCAACATCCTCTGTGCCCTGCCTCCTCCATCCATCCATGTGCAGCATCTCTCCCCTGCTCCCTCCACCTCCCTCTGAGTTCCAGGCCCTCCCTCCCTCCCTCCCCCCTCCGAGTTCCAGTGTCCCCCTCCCTCCCTCCCCCCCCCCCCCACTTCCAGGGTCCCCCTTCCCTCTGTCCCTCCGTCTCTCCGTCCCTCCCTCCCAGTTCCAGGGTCCCATGGAACTGGAAGGGAGGGGGGACGAAGAACGTTGGAGGAGTGACGTCAGCAGATGCTTACAATCCCAGTGACACGCATTGGAACGTTGGAGGAGAACGTTGGAGGAGTGATGTCAGCAGGTGGTTTCGATCCCAGTGAGACACATTGGAATGTTGAAGGAGCAAATTATTATATTAGATTCTTTTGTGTTTATCCCACATATTCTTGAATTCCGTCACTGCTTTTGACTTCACAACCTCCCACAGGAGGACATCCCAGGCATCCACCACCCTTTCTGTGAAAAAGTAAGCCTGACATTGCTCCTAAACCTTTAGATTGTAAGCTCTTTGAGCAGGGACTGTCCTTTTATGTTAAATTGTACAGCGCTGCGTAATCCTAGTAGCGCTTTAGAAATGTCAAATAGTAGTAGTAGTAAATCTCCCACCTTGCAACCTCAACTCATAACCTCTAGTTCTACCACGTCCCCACCCCTGAAAAATATTAGTTTGCATATTAATATATTTTAAGTATTTAAATGTATGTAACATATCCCTCCAACACTTCCTTCCTCTAGGTCTTCAACTCTCTTCTCATACGTCTTTTGGCACAAGCCCCATATTATTTTTGTCACCATTCCCTGAAATAGAAGTATGAATCAAGGGCCAGGTTGCTGCTTTATAAATTGTACCCAGCAAAGTACATTGGAGAGTCACAGGATCTGTAGTGGCTCTAATTTGAAGAGATAAGCAAAGAAGCTAGATCTCACCACAGCAGAGACTTGTTTCTGAAGCGTTTAGTGTGGCATAAAAATGACACTGGCAACTGGTAGTTCAATTAACAGAATTTAAGGTGATCCTTTTAGTTTATAAAGTTTTAAACAGGGTGGCATTATGCACCCAGACGTGCTTTTTTTATTCTTAGTCATTTGTGCTTCTAATTCTAGAAAAAAAAGATTACTGAAACTAGATATACTACATTTTCCTGCATTGGAATCACTTGTTGGAACACATTTCATTGATTTGAAATTGTTACTTTCATTGGCCTCCTTTCAGAAGCTACATATGATGCAATTCCACGTCCTATATATAGGATTCTCTGCTTAGACTGGATTTAACAGTGGTTTGGTTTGTTTCTCTAATATATGTCATCGTTTATGTTTACACGATGTTACTGTCAGCTGTGAGTTATTAGAATAACTTTTAAACTCCTAAATTTGCATGAATTTTCAGCCGGAAAGTTATACGCCTAAGTTTGGCTAAAAATAGGGCTCAAATTTAGGAGGCTAACCGGAGAATAAATTTAGGAGTTCAGCATTTTCTGAATATTGGGCCCTACTTACTTATTTGCCCTGCACCTACTTTTCTTTATAGGATAGGATCTACATTGCTCCTGCCGTTTTGGTCAGGCTTTCCCTTCTGTTCAAATGACTCACTGCTAGCGCTGGCCCGCTCACATAAACCCCTATCCTATTGTGGTCAGATTTGCATCTCATGACTCTCTGGTTGAAATTGTTGTTCTATGCATCCACTTCCTTATGTTTCTTCCCTTATTTTTTTTTTATGTATAAAGAAGACTTCTAGTATCTGTTTACTGTAATTCACTGGCTACTTAACCTGTGCTGCCTATGTTTTCGCATCTATGCTGATGACGTCACGATTTATATTCCGCTCAAAAATGACCTATCAGAAATACTAGATAAAATCTATAACAACTTCCAAATAATGAACTCATGGGCGGATGCATTCCAACTGAACCTTAATGCAGGAAAAACTCAATGCCTCATCCTCTCATTGCAGTATAATAAAACTAATTATAACAACATAAAAACACCAAACCATACCCTTCCAGCTACAGACACATTGAAACACTTGGGAGTCACTATAGACCGAAATCTCACTCTAGACAACCATGTGAATAATTGTTCCATGCAATGTGGAAACTTAAAAGAGTAAAGCTTTTTTTCCCAAGAGAGGTTTTCTGCAATTTGGTGCAATCATTAGTACTAAGCCATCTAGACTATTGTAATTCCATCTATGCCAGTTGCAAAGCACAAATCATTAAGAGACTCCAAACAGCCCAAAACACTGCTGCTAGACTCATATTCGGAAAAGCGAAACATGAAAGTGCCCAACCCCTCAGAGAAAGATTACACTGGCTTCCACTAAAAGAATGCATTGTATTCAAGATCTGCACTCTGGCTCATAAAATCTTACATGCAGATATCCCATCATATATGTCTGACCTCCTAGACCTTCCAGCAAGAAATACAAAAAAGCTCATCATGAACTTTCTTAAACCTCCATTATCCCAACTGTAGAGGACTTAAGTACAAATTGATATATGCGTCCAGCTTTTCTTACATCTACACGCAATTGTGGAACGCACTACCGAATACTATAAAGAGAACACACGACCTGTTAACATTCCGGAAGCTACTGAAGACAAATTTATTCAAAGAAACTTATAGCAAAAATCCTTCACAAAAGACTTGATATCTAAAATGGATTAGAATAACCAAAATGTTTTCATCAGTCTGGTTACTTTATCTCACATCATTGTTATTCAACATTTTATCTTGTTCCATTCTTATGCACCTGTTACGAATTATTCATTCTATCCCTCCTATTCATTCGTTGCTTAATTTTTGCATCTAATTTTTGTGATATTTTCATTGTCATTGTAGTACCTATCTGTATTATTACTCCATTAATGTTGATCACCATTGTGGCATAATGTAAGCCATATTGAGCCTGCAAATAGGTGGGAAAATGTGGGATATAAATGCAGCAAATAAATAAATTATTATCAGTGACTGCATTTGAGGCACTGCTTACAGTGTTCAAAAGTAGATGTTCGGTTACTGAGCCTGACCTCTGACTTAAGGGATTTTTGTATTGCTCCTGTAGATTCACCACAGAAGAGATCTACTGTATATAAGAGGGTAAAGCTCAGTTGCAGATATTCATGTGATGCTCTTAAGAGAGTTATGGAGCACAATTTGGAGGGGGTCCTTTCTGAGATGCAATGGAAAGCCTTTTGGACTACAGTCTGTAGACCAGCATTGTCAACAGCAGTCACTCAGTATTTGCATTATGTAGCCCATCAGGCTTTGAGGACCCCTTCAAAGGTCACAACATTGACTATTGGTGGCTCTAATAGATGCTGGTCTTGGTCTGCTGCAAATACTTTGTCTCATATGTTATATGTTTGTGTGAATTTGAAGCTCTTTTGTGTTCCAATGTGGGAGCAGATTACTAGTGTATTAGAAATTCGGTCTGATTTGAGTTTAAAATAGTTATTTGGAGGTCATCTGCTCTATATCATCTAATAAATAAAAAGAGGACTAGATTGTCGGATGTACTTATGACTACAGCAATACAGACCATATTATCGGAGTGGAAGGATAATACTGCTTTGTCCATGAATGCTCGGCAGAATGTTGTATGTCTCACTAGAAAGTATGAGGAGGCTGCTGCAATTAAAAAGCGAAGCTTCTCAATGTTTAAAAAAAGTTTGGGCTCCTTTAGATTTGTATTGTCAAAATGCTAAGGTATGATTTTGAATGAAATCTCAACTTATTTGTAATATGGGACAATGTAATGGGTTTGTATAACTCCAGGTTGTTGGAGAGGGGAGTTGTACTTTTATGTTTTCTTTGTTAATAAAGGGATTAGACTAAAAAAAATGATAGCACATGTATATATAACCCATATTCATGTTTTATGTACATCCACCTTAGTCTACATTCAACAATGATATTAAAGCTAGCAGCATGTAATACATGAGCCTTTCAGTCAATCCTAATACCACTTATTCCTCACAGTAGATGCCTAGTGACAGCCCACAGCACACAGGACGTTTTGCCTTATTAAAATGCCCTTTCCATCAAGTGGTACGAAAAGTCTGTTTTGGTAGAGATTCGGTTATATTTTTTATTATATATTTTTCTCCATATTGCCAACACAAGGATAAATAAAAAGAAAATGGATGGGGTTTTATAAGCACATTTAGCAAACACTATGAATCAGCCTCTGCAAGTTTATGAGTCACCTGTTTTAATATAATATGCTAGTTCAAGACTATATAAAAAAAATCTTAATAAAGACTTTTACTTACACAGACAATAGCTTATATTACTGTACTTCTCAAAATTCTCAAGGCCATTCTTCCAAAAGAAGAATACACGTGAGCAATGGTGTAGCAAGGATTGAATGGACGGAAAAATTAAAATAAGCCCCTATAACACCATCTCTCCCATGGTACAGGAGATCGGTATGGGGAGGGGAGCGTTGCTCCAGTAAACAAACACACCCTGCAAAATATCCATTCCAGACCTATATACAAAACCTGTCATAATAAAGCCAGGACTAAAATAACAATAACCTTAGCTTTAAAAGGTATCACCCGAGAACAGTGGTATAACCAAGGGAGGGAGAACCTTGACCTCCCTCCACTTTGGGTTCAGACCCCCAAAATTGTGGCACCATCTGCTACTACGCCTGGCATGAATCCCCATTCATCACCAGCAGAACAGATCCTCCACCAGCAGCCTGATAGCCACTGTCACTTTCCATGAGCCACCACTATGCTGGCCCCCTGCACATGCTTGGTTTTGGGAGGGGGATCCTGCAGGGGGGGGGGCCCTTGATGTTCTCTCAGAAGGTGGGAGGAAGGGAAGGAGATTGGAAGAGAAGGTTTGGGTGTTCCAGGGGACTGGAATTGGGGGGGGGGGAGAGATCAGGAGTGACCAGAAATGCTTATGCAGGTCCTGGCCGATATTCAGCCAGGACCTGCATTAGAATATGACACGAGGACAAAGCTTGTCCCCGTCCCTGTGAGCTCTTTCCCCATCTCCACCCTATCCCCGCAAACTCTGTCCCCATCCCGCTCCATCCCTGTGAGCACTGTCTCCGACCCTGCCCCGTCCCCACGAGCTCGATCTGATCCCATCTGCACAAACCTCGAACAGTTATGATTTTATATCTTAAATCATTTTATTAAAGTATTAGAAAAAACAATATGTACAACTGTCATTTTATAAATCCCAAGAAAACAGAGCAAGGATCAACAAAACCCCTGTCTCTCCTTCCCTTCACAAATATCCCCCCCAGTATCGAGAGAACTGAACCAGTCAAATTACTACAGAATGCTACTTAGAAAATTCATGCTAACAGAATACCTTGGTCACACACACAGAACACAAATGCCAAATACATAATAGGTGACCAAATATGATAAATATATATTAAACCAAAACCCCAAGAAGCCACAACAAAGAAATAAAAAGAGATGCATTTCCTCCTATACCATGCAAAATATAAAGACCACACATGCCAGGGATGGTGTTATGGGAGTGCAACTAGGACAACTGCCCCCTGCCCAGAGAGAGCCCTAAGCCTTCTAGAAGCTGAAGAAGGCATGGCCTGGTAGTGGACTTTGGGGTCCCCTCCCAAATTTCTGCCCTGGACCCTAGCTATGTCTAACACCAGGTCTGGCAGGATACACATTTCAAATCTAATGGTTCACTGAGATTTCTTTCAGTTCTTCCACACCTTCACCCTTGAAAACCATTTCTGATATAGGTAGATCTCTTATATCTTCTTCAGTAAAGAACAAAACAAAGAATTCATTCAGTCTCTCTGCTTTGGCCTTGTCCTCCCTGAGTGCCCCTTTTGTTCGTTGATGATCTAATGGTCCCACAAATTCTCTTACAGACTTTCTGCTTCTGATGTCCCTGAAAAAAGTTACCATCATGAGTTTTTGCTTCTGTGACATGTTTCTATTCATATTCTCTTTTAGCCTTCTAACTTGTCAGTGCTTATGTTGCTTCTTATTTTCTTCACTTGGATCCTTTTTTTGAAAGATGTTCTTTTGGCTCAAATAACTTCTTTTTTTTTTTTCACCCTTTAACCATGCTGGTTGTAGTTTGCTCTTCTTTCTACCTTTATTAATACATGGAATACATCTGATCAGAGCTTCCAAGATGGCATTTTTAAACAATGTCCATAACTGATTTAAAGTCCTAATCTTTGGAGCTAATCATTTTTACCATAGTCACCCTTTCGGAAATTAAATGCTGCTATAGCAAATTTCCTTAGTGATTTCACTGCAGCTTACAGTCCTTGTTGGAGAAAGGATAGGATGCTGGAGAGTAGTAAAGGTGGTGAGTGTTAAAACCCTGAAAGAGATCTAGGACTTGGGTGTTGCCAGACTTGCCTGATCTAAGAGAAAGGGAGCACTGGGGTACTAAGAGCCACATGAGAGAGAGAGAGAGAGAGAGAGAGAGAGAGAGAAATTAATTACAGGGCTTAACCTATGCCAAAGAATTAGGATATATTTATAAGAGGCCAACAAAGGAGAGGCTGCTGACCAGCTTGAAGGAGACAAAAGGTACATTACAAAAGAGTAAAGGTGGTAGCAATTCCATGTCCCTTCTAACTCTTTCTCAGTCATCTACTGAACTCACAACAATTTCTGCTCTATCAGCCTCCCACTCTTCTTTTAACTTACCTTCTCAGTCACAACTAACAAAATTAGTTTCTTAGCTTAAACTGTCTTCTTCATATACTGACCCTCTTCCAGCATCCCATCTTCAATAGTTTGTCCAATCTCTTCTTTCATTTTTACACTCTATGGTGCTTTCTAGTCTATCCACTGGCACTTTCCACTTGGTCGGAAACAAGCAGTTATACATCCTCTTGTGAAATACCCCTAGGCAGATGTCTTCTCTATTACCAACTATAGACCTATTTCAGATCTTCCCTTTGTGTTTAAAATTGTGGTGATTCAGCTTACTATCTTGAGGACATTAATGCCATACAACCGTGCCAAACAGGTTTTCACTCACATCACTCTAAAGAACAGATTCTCTTGGGTCTTGTAAACTAAGTCAGAATTATTCTTGATGGTGGCAGGAACATAGTTCTCTTTTATCTTGACTTATCAGCTGCCTTTAGTCTAGTTGATCACACCATTCTGCTTCAGCAATTATCTAATCTTAATATCTCTGGAATCTCTTTAGCTTGGTTTCACTCATACCTTACTGGTCATTCTTTTGTGGTTTATCATTCAGGATCTATCTCCACAACACGTCCACTTCTCACTGGTGTTCTCCAGGGGTTGGTCCTGAGACCAATACTGTTTAATATTTTCTTAGCACCTTTGACACTGCTACTTTAGTCCCTGGGTTTTACTTTTATATTTATACAGATGACATCCAATTTCTCTATCCACTTGATGCTACCACAGACACCTTCTATGTCTCTCTCTTCCTCTGAAAAATAGGACTGACTTGCATAATGGTTTACTGACAATTGTTTGAAAATAAACACCAACAAATCCAAAGATTTTCACCTAAAATTCTTCATACTTTTCTAAACCCACTTTCTCTGTTAAGGTGGTCCCCTTACCCATCAGGACCAGCACTAAAATCCTTGGACTCATCTTTGATAATAAACTGACTTTTCTGTCATAAATTTCTAAAATAGTTTCTTCATGTTTCTTTACACTTAAGCAAACACATTCAGTTAAGTCCTTATTGGAAACTTCTTCTCTTATATTCTCTTATATGCTTGGCGATCATAAAATTGGATTACTGTAACTCTCTGCTCATGGGACTCCTGAACTACCAAATACTCAAAGTGCAAATAGTACAAAACACTGCCATTAAACTCCTTCATGGACGGAAGAAGTATGACCATATAATCCCTCTTTTCTTATCTTAACATTGGCTTCCTGTAGACTACTGGATCCCTTATAAAATCCTCCTCTCTCACCAAATCCAATCTACTGGCCTTTATAAAACCTACTAATACCATATTCACCTCAATGATCCCTCTACTCTAGCACACGGCATCTTCTGGCTATTCCTTCCACCAAGTACATTTGGACTTTCTGTTTCAGAGTGGTGGCTATAACCCTTTGGAATAATCTACATTTCTATCTTAGACTTGAACATATCAAAAACAAATTTGAAGCTCTTCTAAAGACAATGTTTTCCATTGCTTTTCAAATCATGATTAATTAATAATTTTGGAGGGGTGACTGATTTAAACTGGTTGTCTCACTGGAGTAATGAAAGCTGTTTCAACTACAGAGTTGCATGGGGATAGAAATTTCACCCATCCCATCCTACCCTATCCCATCCTCAATGGAATATAACCCATACCCACTGGTACCCACTAAGATCCATTCTATCCCCACAAGTAATCAAAAGTGTGAAAGATGTTTGAGAATAGAGTACTGTGCAGAGGGGACAAAGAATTATAAATCCATTAAAACTTCCTGATATTTTCTTCAACTATTTCACTTTGTTCTTATGGACTATTTGTCTAATTATTTTGTTTATATCTGTACATTTTTGAAGAGCCCAATAAATGGGAATTTAATTATAATTCTGAGCATTCTTCCTGCTACATTTTTTTCCTCTGACTTTCCAGTGCCAATTAACTTTTACTTTTAAAGTCTGACATTAGCGGATTCTATGTTATTCTATGTGCATTAGGAGAGTTATACAGTTGGACGCAAACTCTACTGAAATTGTGTACTAGCATCAAGTAATAAAGACCTCATGAAAAGTGCACAGTTGAAACTAGAAAGGACGTGGCCTTGGCATCCCAAAGACCTGCATAACTCACCCCTTCCAGTGTGAACCATAGGGGCTCATAGACCTTAGCCTGGTCACTTCTCCCAATACCATTTGAGTCAATAGGAGGAAGTGAGAGGAAATATATTGAGCTGCATCCTCCTCCTTTGCCACTCAGGGATCAACTGCCATTTCAAACTGGATTAGACATATACTGCAGTATAGTATGCTTCCAAGTACAAGTTGGGCTTGATGCAGTAGAGAAGGAAGATGTAGCCTAAGGAATCATTATTCTCCTCACGTGAATACTCCTCACATTATTTGGATCAGCAATAATAAAAAACAGAGTCTGGGAAACCCAAGGAGTCATTGGACAAGGATGGGGAAAGTCCAAAAGGGGAGGTGGAAAGGGACTGGGAATATGAAAAGGGAATTGGCTGAGGGGTGAGAGAAGGGCTGGAACGGACTGATTGATCATCTTGGGGCATGTGTGCATGAAAAAGAATATGGTTTGTATATGTGAGTGAGAAAAGACTAGTTCTAGAGGGAGGTTCTGCGTGTGAGAGAGAGGGTAAGTGGGATTTGTGGTAAGAGAGAAGTCACTTAGGGGTAGGAATACAAAGGGAGCAAAACCAAAACAGAGATTCAAACATCTCCTTCTCCTCACTGAAATCCCAGAAGTAGCTCCACCAAGGCACAGAATAATACCATTGCTAACCCCCTGAGAATTCATAGCTTGCCTTCATCCACATATCAGGGCACATTATAGATTATGCCTAGCAACACCTAGAGCCAGATGGACTGCAGGTGTTCCAAATAAGATTTGACCCTTGAACTAGGCTGCTGTTGGTAGGCAGAGCCCTGTGATGAACTCTGTTGCCCCACTGTTAATGCTTGACTCTGATGGATTATGTATGGTGCTTAACCAAGTCCTACCCACCCTGGGATACCAGTAAATTTGGCCTCTGGGTGTTATCTTCTACTCAGTGGGCTGCTCCATGGATTCTGCTGCAGTGGGAAGCCAAAGATAGTATTGACTCAGGCAGTGTCCTCCATGACTCTTCATTGTGCTCCTCAGTCCAATTTTCTTCCACCTGAGGTTAATCCCTATCCTTTGGTACTGGTCTCTGGCCCAAAAGGCACCTCTACTGAGTGCCGTATTTGCTCCCAAGTTCAGGTATTACCTCCCACAATTGGTAGAACTGGTATAGAATGGGCCATGAGGATCTCCTACTCCCTGATTGCTGCTGTTTTCTGGCCTCCTGCCTGCCCCTGTTCTAGCTCTGGTTCAAGTGGTGCTTATGTTTCTCCAAGCTTCACCCCCCCCCCCCCCCCTTTCATCAGGCCCTGTCTTACTGCCTGCATGTGCCAGTCACATCCTTACTCCTACTTCACTCCTGGCCCCATGCCTGTCATGGCACTCACTACTCCTATCCTAACGTTTCCTAGCTTTACCTCCCTTTTGTTGGGCTCAAGATCCCTGCTCTCTTGCCAGATCTCTGCATCTGCTGTGGTTCTATCTCCTTTGAAGCATTAGACCTCTGCCCCTGCTACCTCTGTCATACCAGCTCCCTCAATGGGCATGGTAAACTCTCTTGATCACAACAAAGCCAAGAAGGAATAGTAGCATGAAGAAATCCTTCTCATACTTCCTGAGTTCCTCATGGTCTGTGGTTACCCAACCACTCTCACTTAACCAATATATGGCCAGGAGATAGCTGTATGATTCAAATCTCCCACTCACCCAGGCTTTCTTTTTGCTATTATCCCCCATCCTTGCATGCTCAGTTGGACAGCTGCCACATCAAGGGGCCCACAGGATGATGTGAATGCTGGCTGCCAAACTGGCCAAACAGAACAGGGGGGGTGGGGGGGGGAAGAGAGAGAAAGAAAGAAAGAAAGAAAGACTGTAATTATCAGAGCTGAAACAAGAGGCCTGAAAGCACAGTGCTGGAGCCAAATGTGAATGTTTTACATACGCTGCAGTATCCTAGTTTTCTTTGCTACAATGCTTTAAGGGGAAAGAATAAGTACTGTGAAACCTCAGCATTTCTTCCTAATTGAGATTACATAGAGGTGAAAAAAAACCCACACTGCAACATATTAAGTACCACATTTCAGAACAATTCCAATGTACAACAACATAAAAGCGTCTTTGCCTGTGAGAAGACTTAAAAGCACTATTTATTCATCTCAAACGATGCTACCATTTTTCCCACATCTACTGAATGGTACTCCCAGCATTGCAGCATATTAATGGACTGTGTTTTGCTCATACATAACTTTGATTTCTTTTGTGTCTGGATAATTGACCTTTATGATTACTGTAATCAGTGCATCTTTTCTAGCAAAAAAGGTGCTGGTACTCAAATGCCAGGCCACCCTTCAAGGGTAGGGGTGATCACTGAGGAACCCACCCACAATATACACAACAATTCTGCCTTGTCATAGATTCTGTGACTGGTTGCAGAAGGCCTGGCTATTGTGGGTGGGTTCCTCAGTGATCACCAGTCACAGAATCTATGACAAGGCAGAATTGTTGTGTAGAGCCTGAGCTCTTTCATTAAAGCTTGGAGTCCATGGGTCCAATTTTAGCAGACAATGGAAAAGGGGCCAGTACTCAGTACCCCCAAGTACCCCCTCAAAAAAAGCCCTGACTGTAATAAACCTTGGCCATTGCTTGTTCAATATTCTTACCATCTGAGTTGGTTTATTCAGTAAAGCACAAACTGATTTTTAACCCTGGTGTGTATAGTTACATGTTGCCAGTAACCCCTTTGGGAATCAAGGTAAACCCCATAATAGAGCAATTTGAAGGGAAGCTGGAGTCTAGGTAGGAGAATTTGTGAACACTGTCTGACCTCTTTATAGAGGACAACCCACGGCTTCCACCCGGGCTTGTAGGGAGCAAGTATGGCATTTCTTCTGGGTTCTTCTCTTCGTAGTGAATATTCACCTTTACTTCTACAGTCTATGCCCTGATCGTGACTGAATAGATATCGATGGGCTCGAGTGTAAATTTTAAGGGGCTTCGACATTAGCTTCAGAACTTTTAGTACAGAAGAGTGCTGGGCAGACTTCTACAGTCTGTGCCCTGAGAATGGCAAGGACAAATCAAACTCGGCTATGCATATAAAGTATCGCATACCATGTAAAATGAGTTTATCTTGTTTGGCAGACTGGATGGACCGTACAGGTCTTTAGGTGCCATCATTTACTATGTTATTATGTTATTATTGTTACTTGAAGGGGCACTACATTAACAATGCACATGCTAAACACATGCTTTCTCATTTTAGTACATACATTTAGACCCCAAGGTATTAATATGCATGATACAGCTTCTTTATGATGAGTCATTTTTGGAAATAACTGTTTTTGATACTAAAAACAGGAAATTCTTTATCAGTATATGTCCTGCAAAACACTAAAGAGTTGACAAAAAGTTCAGTTTTCAGTAGGGAATTTCCATGCTAGAGGCTATAGTGAATCATATCACAGGATAAATTTGGTTATAGTGGAACTATGAACAGTATTGTGGTCCCTGAATCTGGAGGCTGTAAATAAAAGGCACTGACCCCCGGACTCTATATAGCGTGACTTAAGTTGCTTGCGCAAATCCGGTCGTATTCTGGATTTGCATGCACAACTTAAATTAGTTAATGAGCCAGTCAGTGCTGATAATTGCCTATTAACAAGCAGTCATTGACACTAATTGGCATTTGAATTTACGCACACAACTGTCTGTTTTCTATAACGTAATGTGCATAAATTCTAAGTCACATAGTGGAAAAGGGGGCATGGCCGTGGAATGGGAGGTCATGGGTGTTTCTAAAAATCTATGCGCGTTGTTATAGAATACACCCAGTCTGCGTGGAATTTAGGCATTGGCATTAACTGCCTGTGACTAAATCTAGGCACGTGGATGGGTGCTTGGCATATTCTATAAACATAGTAGAACACTGCAGAAAAAGACCTGCATGGTCCATCCAGTCTGCCCAACAAGTTAAACTCATATGTGCTACTTTTTGTGTATACCTTACCTTGATTTGTATCTGCTATTTTCAGGGCACAGACCGAAGAAGTCTGCCCAGCACTAGCCCCACCTCCCAACCACTAGCCCTGCCTCCCACCACCAGCTCTGCCACCCAATCTCCTCTAAGCTTCTGAGGATCCATTCCTTCTCAACAGGATTCCTGTTGGGAATCCTGCATGGAAAATGTAGGTGTACTTTATAGAATACACCTACCGTATTTCGTTTCTGCACTGATTTAATGAGTGATATATAGAATCTAGTCCCGAGTGCTTTTATGCTAACTGCAACCTGAATAATGCACACTAATAGAAATGTTAACGCACAACCTGCAATGGATAAATGCTGGACAGGCTTAGAATATTTGCCACCTTAGATCCGCAGCTACCACACATTAATTTTCTACATTAAGCCATGGTAACTACAAAATCTAATGCTAACGTACTTTAGTAAAAGGGACCCCTTAGTCAACTTGAGACGTGATGTATGCCTTCTGCATGCGGAAGATTATTTTGTATGAAGCAAAGGAAAATTGGCAGCTATCCTCTTATCATGGGCTGGTCAAAAATATTTCCTGCTGCTTTCTAAAGAGGCTCTGTGAAGTTCAGCTGTAATTTGCCTAGTTTAGAGAATGCATTTCTCCTATAAAATAATCTGGATTGAAACAATAATTATTACCAGAGATATATGTTATTACTGAAAACATGTTTGCTACCATTAGCTCTATAAAAAAAAATCATTAATGAAATACTGAGGCCAATTTTCAGCCTTCCTGCAGAGTGTACAAGCCCACTAATACAGGAAAAAAAAAAAAATACTTGAGTGCCTAGCCAAAGAGAAAGAAACGTTAAAAATCATTTCCACAATGGGAGCTTCTCATATGCAAGCTCCATCTCAGAAACTATGCACAGGAAGATAAAAATAAGCTCACCTTGACCCTACCTTGGTCATACCCCAACTCTTCCCCCAGTGGGAGTACTTTTCCCAGCAGAACATGAGGGTGCTTTCTAAAAGAGAAACCTTTCAAAAATTTCTCACTTAAAGTGTTTTCTACAATGGGTTTGAATTAGCTCTAACCCCCTGATTAAATAAAAGTCACCAAAAATTGTGGCACATAAATTTAAGTGTGCCCCAATTTGCACATGCAATTTAATAGAATAATGAGCCAATCAGTGCCAATAACTGGCTTTTTAACAAGCAACTATTGTCACTAATTAGATTTACATTGGGAGTCCCGTTTTTGGGCAGGGTCACATGACACGTAAGTCATCACTGGGCGACAAAGCAAAGTACTATACTATTTAAAACTGCTCTCCAGTGACTATGTTGTCTGATTTTATTTTGAATGAATGGATTCATGTTTCCTGTTTCAATGGACTATTTGTCTACTTTATGGCATTCTTGTAGATAGTACTTTTTTTTATATTGTATATTGTAAACCGTTCTTGCTTGCTTCGCAAACAGTAACGGTATAGCAAGAATAATAAATGATAAACAACAAATGAGAATATTTACGTGCGGCCCAAAAATGGGATTGCGGAAATGGGAAGGTTATAGGCGTTTCTGGGTGGATCGAGGTGTGGTTTTGTGTGTAATTATAGAATATGAGTGCTCAACACGTAAATTTAGGCACTGGCCTTTGCCCCACATTTTCGCTGGTGCAAACGGCAGCATCTAAATATACGCACGTCCTCTCCACTTACACGTTATTCTATAAACCATGCCAAACTTTAGGCACACCTTATAGAATAATGCTTAAGTGGGGTTTTTCGGCACCAATTATAGAATTCACCCCTAAATGCCCATCATCCAGACTTCATTCCATGTGCATAGGTTTCATAGACATTTAGAATTGACTAGCATAAATGCATAAAAATTCAAAACATGAAAAAGCAGAATTATAGAGTATGAAATTGGCAGCAGCTAGAATTGAAGCTTTCACAATTGGCACTATTACTCACCAGTATCAGATATGCTAATTCTTTCCCCTTTTTGTCTGTCACCGTGGTGGTAATTCTATAAGTGGTCATCTCCTTGTAGGTGATACCATGCGGTGGACACTCAGGTTGTTATAGAATACTAGGATTTTTAGCATGCGCTAACCATGTAGATGCCCATAATATTCATATTGGCACCTACGTGGTTAGCGAGCACTAATTTTTAGCACTCACTAAAAACGCTAGCGCATCTTAGTAAACAGGGCCCCTAGCTTTTATTTCCTTCAGTCTCGGTTGGTATGCTAAAGCTGCTTTCTGTGTACACTGTGCTTTTGTTCAAATCTGCCACAAACATTATAGAGTGGGACCCTCATATTTCAACAGGACCTTATGCGATGGCGCCCAGTGTGCTCTCTCTATTTCAAATTCTTCTTGAAATTTCAGATCAAGGAAAGCAGGAATAAAAGCTTTCAAGTATTTCATGAAGACGTTTTGCCCCTCGTGGCCTTCAGGGATTCCTAGTATGGGATAATTGCTGCAGTGGGGCTTGTTGTTAGATTCTTCTACATCTTTCTCTAGCTGTGTGATGCTGCACTTAATTTGCCGTTGTAGTGTTTTAATATTTTTTATCAGCTGCAGCTTGTTTGTTTTCAACCATTTCAATGCAGCTTTTAAACTGAGCAATTTCCAATTTTAAAGCTGCTAAGTCAGTTTTAATCTCACTAATATCATCCTTGGTTTCTGTGAGAATGTTGTGCATTGATTGCAGCTCCTCTAGTATAGCCTGTGAGGTCTCATCGATCTTACCTGCTGGGGATTTCTACGGTGATGCTGGCTCAGGTTTGTGGCACTTTCCACGTTTCAAATTTGCCATGTTGTTAATAAGTTGTCTAATAGTCACTATTAATTCAGATGACCAACTTTTGGTGATGATATTTGATATTCCGGGAAAAGTCCATCAGAGCTGTGCTCTTAAGCTGCCATTCCTTACAATACTCACTAACACTCCCTCCTTCCTTTACTCACAGTCTTTGCACCAATTGTCAAAGTGTTGTGGACATTTCACCAGCTTTTTTTGAAAGTACTTTTCTGAAGGCAACCCATTGTATCTACATTCAAAATAGAATCAATAGAGGCACTTTTAGAGAGCTTCCACATGTGAGAAAGGTATTTTACATGCATAAACCAGTACGCATATATAAGTGTGATTGTAGAGCAGACACTGCTTATAAATACATAAGCATACACTTCAAAAAAGTTTCCCTGTTGGCACTTACACCAATGAGAATCACATAACTGTCAGACAACTGTTTGTTTTGATCCAGGATTTGGAAGAATGATTCAGAAAGAAATTAATGATAACTTCTCTGTTGTTCAAAACCACCTTAAAATATCTAAAACTTTGAGTTTTGTAGCTTAGTTCCTTAATTGGCTTGTCTTGGACATGTAGTTTTGCAAAGCTGACCACATAGAAGTATAAATACTTACAAGAAGAAATCCCCTTACATTTCTAATTGTTGCTGCTTACACGTAGGAAGCACCTTACACATCTAAGTACTACTACTTAGAGGTAGAAAGTCCCTTACACATCAGAATATCATTACTTACTTATAGACAATCCCTTATACATCTAAGTGGCCTTACTTAAATGTGTATGGGGCTTTCAACCTTTAAGTATCACTACTTACAGGTAGAAAGCCCTTTATACATCAGAGTATAACTACTTAGAGGTAGAAAGGTCCTTACATGCCTATGTATCGCTACTTACTTATAGAGAGCCCTTTATACATCTAAGTGTCACTACTTAGAGGTTGAAAGCCCCATATATGTCTAAGTATCACTACTTATAGGCAGAAAACCCCTTAAATATCAGTTTTTCACTATTACAGGTAGAAAGCTGCATACACATCTAAGTATCACTACTTATAGACAGAAAACCCCTTAAATATTAGATTTTCACTATTACAGGTAGAAAGCTGTATACACATCTAAGTATCACTACTTATAGGCAGAAAACCCCTTAAATATCAGTTTTTCACTATTACAGGTAGAAAGCTGCATACACATCTAAGTATCACTACTTATAGGCAGAAAACCCCTTAAATATCAGTTTTTCACTATTACAGGTAGAAAGCTGTATACACATCTAAGTATCACTACTTATAGGCAGAAAACCCCTTAAATATTAGATTTTCACTGTTACAGGTAGAAAGCTGCATACACATGTAAGTATCACTACTTATAAACAGAAACCCCCTTAAATATCAGATTTTCACTATTATCGTTTATCTTTTATTCATTTTACTATACCGTTTCAAATTGTGGTTACAAAACAAAAACGGTTTACATGTTAAAATAAAATCAAAATAAAAACTAACATAAAAGAACTCCATCGAATTTATAGGAAAGCAAACTAAAACAACCATTCTTACAAAGGTAGAAGACACCAATTCTTACTGAACAGTCATTCATAACAAATACATGGATAACATATAGTTGTTCTGCATGTTCAATGCTACCTACCTAATATTGCCTTTTATCACAGATTATTTTCAGACGTATCCTGGAATAAATATGTTTTCAAAAATTTTCAAAATTGAATGTAGGACTCTTCCAGTCTCAGATATTTTGGGAGACAATTCCAAAGAGAGGGGGCCAGAAAAAAGAAAGCTGAGTTTCTAGTAGACTCCCATCTAGCCTTCTGTGGTGATGGGATAATCAATCGGTTGTCTGTAAGTGAACGAAGGGTTCGCCTAGGCGAGTACAGCAGGATAAGATTTGATAGATATGATGGAATTAATAAATATAGTGCTTTATGAGTCAATGTAAGGATTTTAAATTTTATTCTGGCTTCTACTGGAAGCCAGTGAAGTTGGAGCAAAAGTGGCGTAATTCTATCATATTTTGAAGCTCTACAGATGACACGAGGTGCAGTGTTCTGTATTATCTGTAAACGTTTTATGTTTATTTTAGTTAGCCTTGCATAAGTGATGTTACAATAGTCCAGGCGTGTTGTGATAGATGCATGTGTTAGTAGAAAGCTGCATACACATCTAAGTATCACTACTTAGGCAGAAAGCCCCTTAAACAGAGTATCACTATTTAAAGGTAGAAAACCTCATACACGTCTATCACTACTTACAGGTTGAAAGCCTCTTACACATCTAATTATTGCCACTTACTCGTAGACAGCCCCTTATATATTTAGGACCAGATTCAGTAAATGGTGCACAAAGTTAGGCATCATTTTGAGCCACGCTATGTTGCTATTCTATAAAGGATGCTCTGCACAGAGCAATCTTTACAGAATACTAGCTCAGTGTGCATTGTCCCCCGGATTCTATACAGCGCAACTTAAGTTGCACGTGCAAATCTGGTCGTTTTCTGGCTTTGTGTGCACAGCTTAATTAGTTAACAAGACAATCAGTTCTGATACTTGCCAATTAACAAGCAATTATTGACACTAATTGGCATCAATTGGAATTTATACTCACAAATGTCTAAGCATATTCTGTAATGTGATGCGTGTAAATTCTAAGTCACATAGTTGAAAAGGGGGCATGGCTATGGGTGTGGAATGGGCTGGTCATGGGTATTTCACAAATCTATGCACACTGTTATAGAATAAACCCGGTCCACGCTTAATTTAGGTGTTGGGATTTACACCAAGTTTTACTTGCTGTAACTGCCCATGACTAAATGTAGTCGCTTTGTCAGGCGCTCAGCGTTTTTTATAATCCGCGTGAAAATTTAGGCTTATTCTATAAAGTACACCTAGATTTAGGCATACTTTGTTGAATACACCTGCGTATTTTTGTTCCCCACAAATCTTTCAGGCGCCATATATAGAATCTAATTCTATTTGCCTAACTTTGAGTGGAAGCACTGCCTAAAGCTGGTGTAAATGCTCACGCCCAACAGATGGCAGGCACACAACGGCAGGTATTCTAAAACATGGTGCCTAATTTCTGGGATTGCCCCTGAGCCACCCATGCTCCTCCCATGGCTATGCCCCCTTTTGATTTTTATGCACTATGAAATTTAGGTCAATCACAGTAATGCTTTCTCAAGAAACAGCTTCACCTCTGCCCTCAGCAGTGTGGCTCTCCAATATGTATCTTTCTTAATTGACAAGACTTACACCCCCACATTGTCATCGGTCATTATAGTGATTATTACCAATTATCTATTAATATATTTTCCATATATAGCAAGCTTTATCCTATTTAAATTTTTCTTTCAATTCTTAGAAAAATGTACTCATCTTTTAGTGTAGATTTTTGCCCAGGGAATGTCTTCCGACATAGCCTATGTTTCGCTATATACAAATAGCTGTCTCAAAGAAATTCCCTAAAATCAACGGCCATCGGTGAGCCTTGCTTATGAGTCCAGGGCTTTTATTCTCTATAGAAAATATGGTGATGGACAGGGTCGCCAAGAGGGGGTGCGGGGGGGGGGCAAAATTCCCCGGGCTCAAAGGGGGGGGGGCCGACACCGGTGCCAGCAAGCTTCTTACAGTTCCTTCCTGCCTGCCTGCCTGCTTCCGGGTCTGTCTCTCTCATGCCCCTGCGTGCCAGGATCTGGATGATTGCATTAACGCTTTATCGCGTTAAAGCAATCATCCAGGTCCCGGCATGCAGGAGCAGGAGACAAGTCAGATGACAGACCTAGGCCGGAGGAGCAGTCAGACACAGGCAATGTGGTACTTCCTTGAACACAGGGGGCAGCTCGAATATGGGGGGAGGCCAAGTGGGGGGGCATGGCACAGCAGTGGCAGTTCAGGAAGGGGGCTGTAAAGATGGGGGGATGCAGTCCTGCCTCGGGCCAGGCTATGTCTCTCGGCGGCCCTGGTGATGGATGTTAGGCAGAATTACTTTGGCTGACCATATAGCAAAGTCTAGACTCTAAAAATTCCTCCTGAGGCTTACCACAAAGCTTCAGGTGATATTAGCACAGACTGTTCAATTCCAATCTGCAACACAGACCTAAATCAATTCAATCGGTGAAGAGATCTCACTGACTTGAAGTCCCTGACCAAAGAGTACAGTGATCGCCAGCAATATTTCTTGCACTTCAAGGCCCTTCTCTTTTTTTTCACTTCTTGTCCCAGCGAAGTATGAGGAAGGACTGGTTGCTTTTTAAGCAAAGAAACAAAAAAAAAAAAACAGTCAGTTCCTTTGAGCCTTTAAATTAGAAGGGCAGTAACTTCAGCTGACTTTCCTTATCTGAACACTATTGGAGATTGAGGGAGTCCTGTGGTGTTCATTTTATCACACTGTAGCAACGAAAGTATGGCTTTCTAATTTTTCTTCTCCTGAGCTTAGTTGGAAAAAGACTGCCAACAGTTCCAACTGTCTGTTTGTAGTTACCTTCTCATTAAAGTGAGGAACAGAGTGCTTAGGTGATGATCTGTCTCCTTAGTGCTGAACCCACACCAGATTGATTTACCCAGGTCTTGGAGGGGGGGAGGGAGAAGATATAAGCTCAAAGTAACTAAGTTTTTTGAGGATTGTTTTTCCCCTGCTTTAGAGCTTCTACCGCCAGTGGCGGTCAGTGAAACGCTGAGCTACAATGTATGAATATTGTGTCTTCCTTATGGAGGTTGGTGCAAGATTTAGCTGAATGATTAGCAGTGCAAGGGTGCTGTGACATCATTATAGTGCACACTCTTTGCAATGAGTGTGTACAGTTTTTCAATGCTGTGCACAAGTGTGCACTGTTCACACATGCTCAATAGTGCAGGCATACATGCACTCAGCGGCGTAGATATGTGGGGCCCCCTGAATTTGCTCTGGGCCTCTTGTTGGCTGGTGGGGGTCCCCAACCCCCACCAGCTGAAGACTTTGTCCAGCACTGGTCTGCGGTGCTGCCGCCACTGCATTCCTGCCCTTCTCTCTCTTCCCCTCATGTTGGCCACACTCCTTTTAGTGAAACTGAGCATGCTCAGTTTCACTAAAAGGAGCGTGCTGGACGTGAGGGGAAGAGAGAGCAGGGTAGGCAATGCAGTGGTGCCGGAGATAAGCGCTGGACGAAGTCTTCAGCTGGCGGGGTTGGGGACCCTCCTCCAGCCAAGGTATTTGTGGCGGTGGTGGTACTTCAGCTGGCAGCGTTGGGGACCCCTGCCAGCCAAGATGTACAGCGCAGTGAGTGGGGAGCAGCAGGGCGGCGAGGTGGCAGAGGAGGGACGGTGAAGCAGTGGAGGAGGAGGAGGGGCGGCGGCAGGACGGTGACCAAAATGTGCCCCCCCCCACCTTGGGCTCTGGCCCCCTCCCACCTTGGGCTCTGGCCATGCCCCTGCATTCACTACTGAAAAATAGTGCACACTGTTTATAAGGACTGTATGCTATTTGTGAAGAATATATACCAGTGGTTCCCAAACCTGGTCCTGGAGGCACCCCAGCCAGTCAGGTTTTCAGGATATCCACAATGAATATTCATGAGAGAGATTTGCATGCACTGCCTCCACTGCAATCAAATCTATCTTATGAATATTCACACAAGAAACAAACAAATTTGGGTTTTTTTTCCCTGTGCATTGAGTTAAAAGTGACATTTCCCAGCAGCACGGAATCCCAGGTTCAGAAGCAAAAAGCAACATTAAAATAACTTCTGGTGTACATGTATGGGTAAGTAACAATACTCAGATGTGTAAAAGGCTTTCTACAGGTGAGGGGTTTTCTACCTTTAAGTAATGGCACTTAACCCCTGGATTCTGTATAGGCTGCCCAAAGTTGAGTGCCCAAATTTAGGTGCTGATCCCAGATCCGTGTATAAACTAATTAGCCAATTAAGTGCTAACAATTAATAACTGGTGTTTACAAGCACTCAATTAGCATTAATTACTTACGTGTGGATCTACACTTCGCCCTGTTCTATAATGTGCAGAGACTTGGTGAGTTGTTGTTGTTGTTGTTGTTGTTGTTGTTGTTGTTTCTGTTGTTGTTTTTTTCTTCTTTATATAATACACCCTCAGTGCAGTACATAAGTAGTGGAAAACTACTGCACAATTACTGTAAACCCAGAACTTGGTATTTTTGTTTTGCTTCAATGTGTTACTTTGCACTAACCAGTCTCTCTTTTCTGTGACAATTCAACTGATTTATTGTCACTGTGTAGAGTTAATAAAGTGAAACCTGCAGTCAAGTTTCATTGGCTTTGTTACAGTGCGTGTCATTCACGTTACTCAAAGATTGATTTCTGACAAAGGTCAATCCTCACACACAGCTGGGGGCTAGGTTGGGGATTATGGTCAGATACCCTTATAAACAAGATCCTTCTTTTTGCTGTGGGGCCGATGCTCAGAAACAAATGCAGGCACTGGAGGCCCTATTGCGGGAGACAATGTGCGTTCCAAAGATTATCCCAAGTAGCATGCTAATGTGGTCAAACAGACATTAATGAGGTTATTTCCTACTCCTTCCTAATGCTCAGAGATGGGGGCGTAGCCAGACTTCAACGGGAGCCGGGGGGGCCAGAGCCCAAGGTGGGGGGGCACATTTTGGCCCACCTCCCCGTCGCCACCCTCCCGTTGCTACTTCTGCCCCGCGGCTGCTACCGCATTCCCCCCGCCGCCCTCCTGCCGTCACTTCCTCCTCCCCACTGCCGCTCCCTCCCCCCCACCACTACTGCAAAGGTACCTTGGCTGGTAGGGATCCCCAACCCCAGCCAGCTAAAGCCTTTGTCCCGCGCTGGTCTCGCATTGCCTGGCACCCTTTCCTGTTTTCAGTCACTGTGCGTGGGACAAATGCTTTAGCTGTCGGGGGTTGGGGACCCCCCGCCAGCCAAACCGGGGGCCCCAGAACGAATTTGTGGGCCTTGGCCCCCCGTAGCAACACCACTGCTCTGAGAACAGTGCACAAAACAAAGACAAATTACTGCCAATAAACTAACGCCAACCAGGAGCAGGTGTTAGGGTGCTGAAGAGAGGATTTCTCATGATTTTTTTCTTTAAAATCTGCCAGTTTTTAAATAATTTGGAAGCATAAGGAAGCCTGTGCAAACCGCAGTGAGAGACCAATATGTTTTGCTTTGCCTCATGTGTGTGTGTGAGTTCCTGTGCAGCTGTCGGCTGCTTGTATGAGTGGGTTTCAGCCTTGTTTGCTTTACCTCATGTGCATAGGTTCCTGTGGAGTTGTCCGCTGCTTGTGTGTGGAGGTTCCAGTATTACGCCTTGCTATTGTCTGTGTGGGTTCCTGTGTAGTGCCTTACTGTTTGTGTGTGTGGGTTCCAGTATTTAGCCTTGCTTCCTGTGTTTACGTGTTCGAGTTCGGCCTTGCGGCCCCTTGTGGGTGGGCTCCTGTTCTATTTGACTTCCTGTGTGCACAGGTTATGCATTCATAAACTGGGTGGAAACTTCAGTTGGTAAGTGACAGGTTTTATTTGTTGGAGTACAGGATAAGGACCCACAAATCAGGGGGTCCAGTGAGCAGAAGGAACCTTTAACTAAGGATGTTGATTAGAAACAAAACTAAGTCTCCGGGTTGGAAGTGGGGACCCAGACATCTATTCTTATCTGCTTGACATTTCGTTTGGCCAGAGGCCTGTCGAAGAGTGTTTTGGGCCATCTGTCAGATCTGCTTGAAGGAAGTAAGACGTCACTGGTAGGGGAATATGTGGATGTTGTCCACAGACAATCCAGAAAGGTGATTCTCCAGTAGCAGAACTAACTCTGTTGTTATGGGCAAATTCAACCCAAGGTAGCAATTGTCCTCAGTCATCCTGTAAAGTAGACATATACATCTTCAGAAATTGTTTCAAGCTTCAATTGGTCCATTCCATCTGCCCATTGGTTTGGGGATGATATCTGGAGGAGAAATTCAATTTCACTCCCCGAGAAATTGTACTCCTTGGTCAGAAGTGATAGTTTCAGGTAACCCATGTAGGCAGAATATGTTGTGAATGAAGTGTTGCGAGTTAGACTGCAGATAGAAGGCCTGGAAGGGGTGTGAAGTGGGCTATATTCAAAAAGTGCTCTACCACTACCCAGATGACAGTATGCCCTTCTGATGGGGGCAGATCAGTGATAAAATCCATAGATATATGGGTTCAGAGTTTCTTGGATGTGGGTAGAGGTTGAAGTAGATCTTGTGGCCTTCTGTGATCCAGCTTGTGTCGGGTACAGTCAGGGCATTCTGCAACAAA
Organism: Microcaecilia unicolor; assembly: GCF_901765095.1. Lineage (NCBI taxonomy): Eukaryota > Metazoa > Chordata > Amphibia > Gymnophiona > Siphonopidae > Microcaecilia > Microcaecilia unicolor. Next base: position 358,205,608 of record NC_044033.1, on the reverse strand, counting down.
GTCATGGACATCTTTTTCCAGGGATAGCCACCAGTAAACTTGGGATATAAAGCATTTTGTACCTAGGATACCAGGATGTCCTGCTATTTTAGATGTATGACCCCATTGGAGGATCTTCTCCTGTAGAGAGGGGAGGGGTACGAAGGTCATACCTGGAGGAATTGCTGCCACAGCTGCAGGAAGTATGACCACCGGGTCTATGATGTGTTGTAGACGGGTGCCCTCTTCTTCAGGTTCCATAGATCTAGACAACGCATCTGCCTTGACATTCCTCTCAGCGCGGAGATAGGTCAGGACAAAACTGAACTGGGTGAAGCAAGCCTGACAAGGATTGAGACATCTGGCCTCCTGGAGATAAGTCAGGTTTTTATGGCGGTGAAGACTGTGAAGCTAATCAAAAAATGTATTTAGTCCAATAAAAAAGTCATATTTTCTTTTCTCTGTTTTGATTTATTTCTATTTATTACCTTTACAAGTGGACTAACATGGCTACCACACCACTTTACTTAAGCACTACTGCAATCTGAAATCCAGTAAGTGGGGAACTATCAGAATGAGCTAGCCAAAACGAAAGCACTAATGAACGCATAGCTGAAAATCTACTAGCACATGCCCCGAGGCAAGAAAAAACTCCATCTGCTTTATGCAGTACAACCCAAGCCCCTTCTCCAAGTCAATCAGTATTAGACCTTGTAATCCATATTCGTACATGGCTCAATGTGATAAAAACATTGACCTTCAGCAAACCCATCCTACCAACATCTGTTTAGGAGGCTGCTACCAGTTCACCCACCCTGAAAGCTCCATAAAATGCCAAACACAAGGCAGTGTGAATAAGCACTTGTATAGCTGTTTCTTAAGAGTTATTTAGCTATGTCTCAATATCTTGAAGTATAAACCCCTAGCACATCAACACACCTAAATCTCTTGTTCTTTTCTGAAGCTCCTTTATTAAATAACATAGATGATTACTCACAGTTAGATGTTCATAAGCACAAAGGAATCCTGTAGTTTTGTGAGCTGTATCAGTAGAGAGAAGGTAGAAGTTTAACCATGATCAGCTCGTTGCAGAGGTAAGAAAATAGTTCCATAGACAGAGGCAGCTCGGAGTTAGGTGTTTGGGAGTGCAGTACCCTCTTTTAGGAGGATATTTTCTTTAGATTGTAAGCTCCTTTGAGCAGGGACCGTCCTTCTTTGTTAACTTGTACAGCGCTGCGTAACCCTAGTAGCGCTCTAGAAATGTTAAGTAGTAGTAGTAGTACTTCAAAAGGAGAATTACACACAGACTGTAAAGCTTGTAAAATGCTGTGAAGGTTCTCAAATGTGATAGGCAAACAAATCAGCTTGGGTTTAACATGTACATCTATCTGCAAAAAACCCTGAACCAGCCTCTCACCAGAAAGGAGACAGTGGGATCCAGAGTATTTCACAGCTTACACTGCAAACGGACAGCCATGAAAGCCAAAGTCAATGCAGAACCAGACCAACCCTAGACTGATGCCAGCTGAATAAAGCTGAAAATCAAGGGAACAGAGGACTCCAAATGTGATGAAATGCCTTGTGCTTCCAAAAATGATACAGATCTTTTCAAACCAACCTGATAAGGAAGATCTCAGCAAGCCTACAAAGAATCCTGTATGATGTTCCAATGTTCCTGTGGCACTGTTGTAGTTGACAATTTGTCTACACATGGTGCTACAGCTCAGAACCATGACCACTGGAAATGAGACAAAGCATCAGATATTTCAGTGGTTCCCAACCCAGTCGTCAGGACACACCCAGTCAGCCAGGTTTTCAAGATAACCACAATGAAGATGAAAGAGAGAAATTTGCATGCACTGCCTCTATGGTATGCAAATATCTCAACCATTATATCATCACTAGGGGGCACCCTAGGGCAAGTCCAAGTTCTGACTACTGGTTAAGGTGAGTGAATGGTCCCTGAAAGAGTGTCATACAGGTATGGCTGGCACTGAGGGAGAGCTGCAGCATTCCTGCTAATCCTAATTCCCCCCCACCCCCGAACTAGCTCTACCTAACACTAAGGGAGCCTTTTCCTAAAATAACCACAATTCCCAACATTTCTCAAAAACAATCTTTTATTGTGTTTATAACAAACAGAAAATACAAGCCTTTAGTCTTGGCATTTTCTCAGAGGGCTTCCATAACACACACACACACACACACACACAGACCCACTAGTAACCAAATAATACCTCCCCTTTCTTTACAAACAGTAGGACATCAAACATATACCAGTGAAGGTTCTCTCCTACCAATGTTCCCTCTCTGGTTCAACCGCTCTGGTTGCTCATAGGCAATCCCCCTCTTCCAAGCCATCAGTGCTCTCTCTTTCTTGTGTGCACAGCACTGCACAAAGAAATTTACACCTTCCTTCTTCTCTGCATACAGCATGTGCTCAATTTCAAAGCACTTAGACTTACAAAGTTCCATAGGTTACTATGAAATTTTGTAAGCCCAAGTGCTTTGAAAATACACCTCTGGCTCTCAAACCCTTTCCAGGTTCAGCCCACCAGTGCTGCTTCCCATTCTTAGCACTGCTGCAATCCTTCACCATGTGAATAAATTTAACTCCACGTAGTCCATTCCTAGGCTATACTTCTGCCCTGCCCTTTTTACTGGGATCTCTATTCCTCAGACTACAGTTTTTCTTCCCCAGCTTAAACCTTCTTCGAGGTTCCCTTTCCATGCTGCAATAATCCTTTACACTTTTCTAAAAGCTTTCCTTTCCCAGCCTCCACTTCCAAAGTTATAATAATCTTTCAACCTTTCCCAAAGGATTTCCTTTCCCAGCCCCCACTTCCAAAACTGTAATAATCCTTTAAACTTGCCCAAGGCTTTCCTCTCCCAGCCTCTTTTCCTTTCTGGTTGATTCATTGCTTTATGTCTATTCACCACCCAAGGAATTTGAGCCTATAGAACACCTTTCTTTTCGGTCCTATTTACTACCTGGAGGGGTTTCAGCCTCTGTGTGTGTTCCTCTCCTTGTGCTCTGTCTCTAGATCCTTCAAATACTATCTGCAGCATGTGCTTCCAGCCACACCCTCTTGTATCTGCCAAGGGAGCTAATGAACTATCTTCCCCAGCTGGGGAGAGACTAGCTCCTGGACTATGTGTCCCAAAAGACTCTGCTCTCTGCCCTCAGCTGGCTGCTGGAGGTACCTTCTGTGTGCTACTTCCTGCTACTACCCCTTCCCCCATGCATTCTGCTTTGTCTGATTACAGGAAGTTCCTTGGAAGTAGACAGAGAAGCATGCATGTAAGGATACAGGGGTTGACTGACCATTCAAGCAACCGAGCAGTACCCAAGGGCCTAGAGGTTCTAGGGGGCCCAGAAGCTCTGCACGGATGTCCACCACACACTACAACCCACATAGGTCCTACCTTTAAAGGTGTGCCACTGGACATCTAGTGACCTCTGTGTGGGGGAGGGGGGATTTTCTTTCCTGCTCGTTGTGCTGCTGCTATTCCCCCTGCCCAGCACCACCGTACTTTAAAAATGATGGCCGGGACTCCCTGCAGAAGTCTCGCGAGACTGTTGAGACCCGGGAAGTCTTGGCCACCATTTTGAAAACACGGTGGCACCAGCAGGCAGGGGAATAGTGGCAGCACAGCAGGCAGAAAAGAACATGCTCCCTCCCCCCTCCCCTACAGCGACCACTAGACCACCAGGGCCCTTCAGGTAAGACCGGAGCAGCAAGGGCAGCAGCTGGACTGGGTTGAGAACCCCTGACCTATTTTATTACAAATTCCTGGAATGTGCTTTGCTGACAACCAGGGCTTTTTTGAGGGGGTACTTGGGGGTACTGGGTACTGGCACCTTTTCCATTGTCTGCTAAAACTGACCCATGGTCCCCAGGTTTTCATGAAAGATCTCAGGCTCTACACACCAATTCTGCCTATCATAGATTCTGTGACTGGTTGCAGGGGGCCTGGCTATTGTGGGGTGGGTCTCTCAGTGATTACCCCCACCCCTAAAGGGTGGCCTTTCATTTGAGTACCGGCACCTTTTTTGCTAGAAAAAACACGCTGCTGACAGCATAACGTTAAGATGCAAGGAGCACAATACCAAAACCCATTAAAGCCTCTGTTATCAACAGACAAGCTACTGTCTGCTTGTTAATGGCCTCTACTACCGCCATATTGTGCCACACTACCACCTGATTATACAGTCAATCACCTCATATCACAAAAGCTACCCACACAAGGAATAATTCTAAGAATACTATATTCATGCACCAACCATTCTGTACCCATAGCTCTGGCCAACCTTCTACCCACCATGCCCCTTAATCACATTTTTGGGGGATGGGAGGGAGTCAGTGACTACTGGAGGAGTAAGGGGAGATCATCCATGATTCCCCCCATCTGGTCATTTAGGGCACCTTTTTGTGCCTTATTCATTATAAAAATAGGTCTAGCTCAAAACATCTTAGTTTTAGTCCCGGAAGGTTTTGGTTTTGTTCCATTATGGCTGAAAAACATTCAAGTCTTTGAAATACCAAAATTCTTTTCTCCAGAAGCATCCGAGAGCAACTCGAGATCCCAAGAGGAAGCCAAAGGTGCTTGCTAAATCCAAGCACCCTTGAAAGTTTTCAGAAATGTCAACCAAATGTACAAATCCTCCTTAACTTTAACTGGTATCTGCAAAAAAATGATGCTTTTTGGTAACTCTGGCTATGTCAAGTCAACCGTTGAATAAAAACTCTGCCTATGGCAATAATCTAACAAGTAAAGTTAAACTGCTCAATTAATGACTACATCTGGTTAAAATAAGCTTTTGTGATGCACAAGCATGTTCTATACTTGGAATAAGTTTATTAACTTCCCCACCTGGGGCTTTGCAGGTATCATCTTGGCAAGCCAGACATCCACATCATGAAATCCCCATGCCTCTGACTTATCCTTGTCTAGGCCCTTACAGAATTGTTCATCTTAATTAAGCCACACCCAAGCTCCATAAACTTGCAAGATTAGATCTGAAGAACACAACAATCCTGGGAATAAAGGGACTTCATATACTGCCTTCCTGTGTTTTTTTCACAATGGAGGGTTAAGTGACTTGCCCAGAGTCACAGGGAGCTGTAGTGGGAATCAAACCCAGTTCCCCAGGATCAAAGTCTGCTGCACTAACCACTAGGCTACTCCATTCCTCTATAAAGTTGGCTTAATGTCACCTAATATGCTAGAAGGACAAGCAGTAGCTTCCCCATGTCTGTCTCAATAGCAGACTATGGACTTTTTTTCCCAAGAACTTGTCCAAACCTTTTTTAAACCCAGATACTCTAACCACTGTTACCACATCCTCCAGCAATGAGTTCCAGAGCTTAACTATTCGTTGAGTAATAAAATATTTCCTCCTATTTGATTTTAAAGTATTGCCATGTAACTTCATTGAGTGTCCCCTAGTCTTTGTAATTTTTGAAAGAGTAAAAGATCAATTCACTTCTACTCATTCTACACCACTCAGGATTTTGTACACCTCAGTTATATCTCTCCTCAGCTGTATCTTTTCCAAGTTGAAGAGCCCTAACCTCTTTAGCCTTTCCTCATATGAGAGGAGTTCCATCACTTTATCATTTCAGTCGCTCTTCTTTAAACCTTTTCTAATTCCACTATTGGACTCATTTTCAAAAGAGAAAAACATCCAAAAAGAGGCATAAATCTAAATTCGGACATTTTTCTCTCAAAATCGTCCAAATTGGTATTTTCAAAACCAATTTTAGATGATTTTCTATGAAGTCCGTCAGAAGTGCATTCAAATCACAAAGAGGCATGTCAGGGGTGTCTTAAGGGTGGGATCTGGGCGTTTTTCAGCCATAATGGAACAGAACAAAACTGTCCAAGACTAATACTAAGATGTTTTGAGCTAGACCTGTTTTTATTATGAATAAGGCACAAAAAGGTGCCCTAAATGATCAGATGACCACTGGAGGGAATAAGGGGTGACTTCCCCTTACTCCTCCGGTGGTCACTAACTCTGGAGTTAGTGATTAAAAACATTACTTGCCAACCTCTATGCCAACCTCAGATGTTATACTCAGGTCCATTAGAACATCATGCAGGTCCCTGGAATATTCTAGTGGTGGGTGCAGTGCACTGCATACCTCTCCCTACCTGTTACACTTGTGGAGGAAACTGTGAGCCCTCCAAAACAGAAACCCTCTGTACCCACATATAGGTGCCCCCTTCACCTGTAAGGTCTATGGTAGTGGTGTACAGTTGAGGGTAGTGGGGTTTGGGGGGCTCAGCAGACAAGATAAGGGAGCAATGGTGAGATGTATACCTGGGTGCATTTTATGAAGTCCACTGCAGTGCCCCCTAGGGTGCCCTATTGCTTTCCTGGGATGTCGGGGGAACCAGTCTACTGAAAATGCTGGCTCTTCCTACATCACAATGGCTTGATTTTGTGCGTTTTACACTTGGATGTTTTTTGTTTGAAAATGGACAAAAACACAAAACGTCCAAATCACAAAACCTTGTATTTTCGAAAACAAAAGATAGACGTTTTTCTTTTGTGAAAATGACCTTCTTTCCTATTCAGATTTTGGACGTTTTTTGCAAAACGTCCAAAGTCGGACTTAGACATCATATCGAAAATGCCCCTCTTTATCTTTTTTGAGATACGGCAACAAGAATTGAATGCAGTATTCAAGGTGAGGTCGTACCATGGAGTGATACAGTGGCATTATAGTATTCTTGGCTTTATTTACCATCCCTTTCCTAATAATTCCTAGCATCCTGTTTGCTGTTTTGGCCACTGCTGTACACTGCGTAGAAGATTTCATCAAATTGTCTACAATGACACGTTGGGCCACTTTTACAAAGCTGCATTAAAAGGGGGCTTGCGCTGGCATCGGTGTGTGTTTTTGATACACACCGAGGCCCCCTTTTACCACAGCAAGTAAAAGGGAAAGGGGACTTGATATACTGCCTTTCGGAGGTTTTTCAAACTACATTCAAAGCAGTTTATATATATTCAGGTACTTATTTTGTACCAGGGGCAATGGAGGGTTAAGTGACTTGCCCAGAGTCACAAGGAGCTGCAGTGGGAATTGAATTCAGTTCCCCAAGATCAAAGTCCACTGCACTAACCACTAGGCTATTCCTCCACTGGTAGGTTTTTCTTGTTTTTGAAGAAATGGCCATGGGGCAAGTGAAGCACTTGCATGACCATTTCGGGGGGTGGCCCTTACTGCTGCCCATTGAGGTGGCAATAAGGGCTCTCATGCTTACACACCACCACTACAAAAATAAATATATTTTTGTAGTACCAGATATGACGACATGCTGGGGGTGGGAACTACCACCGGGCTGCTGCGATAGCCTGGTGGTATTTCCTTTTTAGTGAGCAGTAAGCTTGCGTTGGGCTTACCACCACTTTGTAAAAGGGGCCGCTAGATCTTTTTCTTGGGTGCTGATTCCCAGGGTGAACCCTACCATCAGGTAACTATGATTCGGATTATTTTCCCAATGTTCATCACTTTGTATTTGTCCACATTAAATTTCATCTGCCATTTGGATGCCCAATCTTCCTGCAATTTTACACACCCCCATGTGTTTTAACAACTTTGAATAGTTTTGTATCATCTGCTAATTTAACCACCTCACTTGTCATTCTGATTTCCATAGCATTTATAAATATGTTAAACAGCACTGGTCCCAGAGCAGGTCCCTGTGGTACTCCACTATTCACCCTCCTCCATTGAGAAAAATGGCCATTTACTACTACTACTACTACTACTATTTAGCATTTCTATAGCGCTACAAGGCGTACGCAGCGCTGCACAAACATAGAAGAAAGACAGTCCCTGCTCAAAGAGCTTACAATCTAATAGACAAAAAATAAATAAAGTAAGCAAATCAAATCAATTAATGTGAACGGGAAGGAAGAGAGGAGGGTAGGTGGAGGTGAGTGGTTACAAGTGGTTACGAGTCAAAAGCAATGTTAAAGAGGTGGGTTTTCAGTCTAGATTTAAAGGTGGCCAAGGATGGGGGCAAGACGTAGGGGCTCAGGAACTTTATTCCAGGCGTAGGGTGCAGCGAGACAGAAGGCGCGAAGTCTGGAGTTGGCAGTAGTGGAGAAGGGAACAGATAAGAAGGATTTATCCATGGAGCAGAGTGCACGGGAAGGGGTGTAGGGAAGGACGAGTGTGGAGAGATACTGGGGAGCAGCAGAGTGAGTACATTTATAGGTTAGTAGAAGAAGTTTGAACAGGATGCGAAAACGGATAGGGAGCCAGTGAAGGGTCTTGAGGAGAGGGGTAGTATGAGTAAAGCGACCCTGGCGGAAGACGAGACGGGCAGCAGAGTTTTGAACCGACTGGAGAGGGGAGAGGTGACTAAGTGGGAGGCCAGCAAGAAGCAGATTGCAGTAGTCTAAACAAGAGGTGACAAGGGTGTGGATGAGGGTTTTGGTAGAGTGCTCGGAAAGAAAGGGGCGGATTTTACGGATGTTGTAAAGAAAGAAACGACAGGTCTTGGCGATCTGCTGGATATGAGCAGAGAAGGAGAGAGAAGAGTCAAAGATGACCCCAAGGTTTTGAGCTGAGGAGACAGGGAGAATGAGAGAGCCATCAACAGAAATAGAAAACGGGGGGAGCAGGGAGGTGGGTTTGGGGGAAAAAGGAGAAGCTCGGTTTTGGTCACGTTTAATTTCAGGTGGCATTGAGACATCCAGACAGCAATGTCAGACAAGCACGCTGAAACTTTGGTTTGGATGCAAGGTGAGATATCAGGGGTAGAAAGGTAGATTTGGGAGTCATCAGCATAGAGATGGTAGGAAAAGCCATGGGATGAGATTAATGAACCAAGGGAAGAAGTGTAGATAGAAAAGAGGAGGGGACCAAGAACAGAACCCTGAGGTACGCTGACAGGCAGAGGGATAGAAGTAGAAGAGGATCCACCAGAGTGAACACTGAAGGTGCGGAGGGAGAGGTAGGAAGAGAACCAGGAAAGGACAGAGCCCTGGAATCCAAGTGAGGACAGGGTATCGAGAAGTATGCTGTGATCGACAGTGTCAAAAGCAGCGGAAAGATCAAGAAGAATGAGGATGGAATATTGACCTCTGGATTTAGCCAGAGGTCAATGAAAATAGCCATTTAACCCTACCCTTTGTTTTCTGTCCAATAATCAATTCCTAGTCCATAACAGAATATTGCCTCCTATCCCATGACTCTTTCATTTTCTCAGGAGTCTCTCAAGAGGAGCTTTGTCAAAAGCTTTCTCAAAGTCTAGATACATTACATCAACCGGCTCACCTTTATAGATACATTTATTCACACATTCAAAGAAACTAAGCAGATTGGTGAAGCAAGACTTCCCTTGGCTGAATCAATGCTGATTCTGTCCCATCAATGCTTATCTATGTGTTCCATAATTTTATTCTTTATAACAGTTTCCACTATTTTGCCCCGCACTGACGTCAGGCTTACCGGTCTGTAATTTCCCAGATCTCCCTTGAGCCCTTTTTAAAAATCAGCAGTACATTGGCCACCCTCCAATCTTCAGGTACTGCAGATGATTTTAATGACAGTTTACAGATCACTAACAGCAGGTCAGCAATTTCATGTTTGAGTTCTTTCAGTACCCTAGGGTGCATGCCTTACAAAGTCTTACTCCAGAAACTATTTGTTGATCAACCTCAGACACATGACTGGTTAAGGAGAGATGAATTGAAATGTTGCAGCCCAGGAGAGTAGATTACATATGAGATGGTTTACAGAAAGCATAGAAAAAAACTGATGCAATAGACTTCTGTAGATTCTGTGAGCATGAGCTAGAAACAGTTACTGACTGTGAACAGTGGCGATCCTAGGTAGGCTGCCACCCAGGGCAGATCGCAGCTGCTCACCCCCCCCCCCCCCCCCGAGTGCAGCGGCGTCCATCCCTCCAGGGTGCTGCATGACACATCCCCCCTGGCACAATGACACCCCCCTCCCCAGCGCATCAAGCCCCGCCCCCCGGGGTGCATTCTTGGCTGCTGGAGGGTGCAGAGAGCAGCCACGTGCCTGTCGGCTCCGCTGGCTTCCTGCTCCCTCTGCACCGGAACAGAAAGTAACCTGTTCCGGGGCAGAGGGAGCAGGGAACCAGCGGAGCCGACAGGCGCATGGCTGCTCTCTGCACCCTCCAACAGCGTGCACCCGGGGCGGACCGCCCCCATCGCCCCGCCCTTGCTACGCCGCTGACTGTGAAGTTCTGATGGCAGAAAATCTCTATACGGAAAGGCACAACAAGGTGGCACATCTCATCCACTGGAAACTTTGTAAACACTACAACATCGCTGACCTGGAAAAGCATTGGGATCATGACCCTAAAAAAATCATGGAGAATGAAGAGTTTATAATCATCTGGGACATCCCTCATTCTGACATAAAAGGTTGAGTGCCAGGAAACAGAGCCGGATATAGTGGTGAAAGACAAAAACATCAGAATAGCATTGATTATAGAGGTGTCTGGCCCAAGTGACTACTTGTTGAATCATGTAGAGAGAGAAGAGATCTATAATTATCTGAGACCAGGAAAATGTGGCAGGAGGATACAGAAATATTTCCCATAGTTTTGGGTGTCACAAGCCTGATTAAAAAGAATTTTCAAGCCCATCTGGATAAAATGCCTACAAATGTAACAACATATGAACTCCAGAAGGAAGCTCTCTTTGGCATAACTCAAGTACTGCAGTGAACATTAGCAATAGATTTGAGAGACTCCACTTACCCTGACTTAGGAGTAAGGTTCACTACTATCATGGTATGAGCAAAAATAACCCATTTTGAGACATTGCCCTGAATGAAATAATATTTTTTAACAGGGGGCTGTCTTAAGTACATTGAAATCATGACTGTACACTGGGTGGGTTAAGATGTGTTATTTTAATATTAACCCCGTTAGTAGTAACTAGGTCTTACTGCATACAATGAGACCTCTACTAAATTTGCACAAAAGTTAGTGGTAAAATAACATGTCTTAATGGTAGCCCATGGTGATAACTACCCCCCTGAATGATCTAAAATGAATGTTTGCTAGAACTGCTGCTTTAAAATGGAGAGTGAGATCATTTGCACAGCCTAAATTCTAAATTCTTTTTATGGAGCCTTAGCATCTCTCTAGTCACAGGCATGTCTCATACATTAGGCTTCCAATAGTGTTTCTAAAACCTTTTCCATTAATTCATTGAGAAGAATTTTGTAATTCTAGCTGTAATTCATATAAGGGGGAAAACAACAGCTTGGAATGCTGTCATCAATAAATGACCCAGCTAAACTGGAAGGTGATGCCAGATGCTGCACATCAGACCCTACTGCCAAATATGGTATTTATAGGCTCATGAACTTAAAAACAATGTTTTAAATGTGGCAAGAGTCCAGGAATGTCTCAATGGGATATTCATTTTACACGTTTTCATTTGCAATCTCTCCCACACACCAATGCCAGTTATACATTATGAAGTGAAAAACAAAGGCCTGCAGAATGAAGTGCGCTGCACTGCACATGCACTCATAATGAATGCACAGCAAGCAGAGGGGGCCCACATTCTGGCACTATGGGGAATAATTAAGTTCACACGTTTGTTACAGAAAGCTGTAGTGAAGGAAGTCAGCCATGAAAAAATAAAAATGATTGGTTACCTTCACTAAGCTGGACACAGCTGACACCTTTTTTGGGGGGAGGGGGATAAAAGCTTCACAAAAAGTAAAATTTTCACGTCAATTTACTTAGCTTTTTTCACCTTTCTTCATATAAACAAATGTTCACCATTTCATATTTCATTAATTGTAAAACATATTGGGCAAAGTTTTTTGTTGGTGGTTTTTTTTTTGTGCAAGGCAGAGCCCTTAGGAAACGGAGACAATTTTCAAAGGAATTTTTGTGTGTAAAAAAAAAATAGATACTTTTGGGGGCCAACTTAATGGGTCTTTTGTAGAAGATCTAGGTTCTGCTGCTTGTGCATCACTTAGAAGCCCTGATAGAAAGCAATGCAAAACATGCAGAAGTGGAGGATTTCGGGATCAGTGACCAAAATGAAAAAGGGGATGGAACTCCTCTCATATGAGGAAAGGCTAAAGAGGTTAGGGCTCTTCAGCTTGGAAAAGAGATGGAGGAAAGGAGATACGATTGAGGTCTACAAAATCCTGAGTAGTGTACAATGAGTAGAAGTAAATCCATTTTTTACTCATTCCAAAAGTACAAATACCAAGGGACACGCAATGAAATTTCATGGAAATACTTTTAAAACAAACAGGAGGAAATATTTTTTCACACAAATAGTTAAGCTCTGGAACTCTTTGTCAGAGAATATGGTAACAGTGGTTAGCGAATCTGAGTTTTAAAAAGGTTTGGACAAGTTCTTGGAGGAAAAGTCCATAGTGTGCTATTGAGACAGACATGGGGAAGCCACTGCTTACCCCAGGATTGGTAGCATGGAATGCTGCTACTATTTGGTTTACTGCCAGGTATTTGTGACCTGGATTGGCCACTGTTGGAAACATGATACTGGGCTAGATAGACAATTGGTCTTACCCAGTATGGCTATTCTTATTTTTTTATTGATTGATTGATTTATTAGGATTTATTTACCGCCTTTTTGAAGGAAAAGGTGTACAGTAAGAATAGATCAAACATGAGCAGTAGGCAATTACAGCAGTAAAAATATTCAACTAACAATACAAAGTATAGCATGGTATACTACTTGCAATGTCAACACAATATGTAATAGAACATTATAATTGGTAGTGAAGGGTAAGGCAAAGTTGTAACATATAGATGGTAAGGAAATAGGAAGAATTAGAAAGTAAGGTCAGAGAGATGGTTAAATATGATCTCAGCTAGGGTAGGAGTGGATAAACATGTCCTGATGCAGTATCTGCAGCCCGGGTCAATCCTTATGTGTGTGAGTGAGACTAACAAGTTAGTTACTTCTTCCATTAAAGGCTTGATTGAAGAGCCAAGCTTTCACCTGCTTCCTGAAGTAAAGATAGTCTTGTGTTAAGCGGAGCCTTTCAGGCAATGCATCCAAGAATGTGGGGGTTACTCCGGAGAAGGCTCGCTTGCGGGTATCACATCGTGTAATGTCTTTTGGAGAGGGTGTAGTTAGTGAAAGTCCTTGAGAGGACATTTCACTTTGAAAATCAGGTCCAATATATGTATGAATACATGACATGTTGTCACATTTTAAATGTTGTTTGCTTGACTTACTACTGTATTTTTTAAGATTTTTGCTGTTTCATCTCTAAGTCTTTTTTTTTATTTTATTTTTATCAATTTTACAATTTTAAACAAGAATAAACTTGATTCAGAAAAGATAGGTAATATTGAACATCATATTACTTAATAATTACTTGTTTTACAAGGAACTATTTATACTATTATCTATTCTCTACTCCACTATTAAGAAGAGAGGACAAGGTACAATTCCATGAAATATTGTTATAACATTTTAAATGAAAATTAGAAGCGAAACATGGACCAAATTATTATATTATGGAGTAGGAGAAGATATTGCTATAGGCTGCAAAACTGGAGTTACAACAGTGTTCGAGTCCAAGAAAGATGTTAAATGCATAGGATCATAGAAAACATATTTCACTGAGTTAAGTTTTAATACACACAAGGGAAATTCAACCAAAATAAACCACCTAATTGTACCACCCAAGGGCGGAGTTTAAGGAAAATTTGACGCCTTTTTTGGGTTTCTCTAGCAATATCGGGAAAAATTCTAATTTTACAATTCAGAAAAAGCTCTTCTCTATGACGGAAAAATTGTCTCAATATCCAGTCTCTATCCGGTTGTAATACAAAAGTCACAATCAAGGTAGCTGGTTTAATAACATTATCGTCTTCAAGAATTTGTGTTAAATTTCATCGCTAAGTCTTATTTAGATGTACAAGTACTGTCTTCATACTTTTCACTCTCCACCTCCTCGTTAGGATATTTCATTTTGTTAACTAAAGTAGGAGAGACAATTATGCCACTTATGTTTCAAATGCTACAGAATATGGCTATTTCTTCAATCACTGGTTGTCACTACTATGATCTTGTGACCTCATTTTTAAAGGCTCAATGGCTTAAATGGCTGCCCACTGAGAGCTGGGTGAAGTTTAAGGGGCTACTACTGATGTTTCAGCTTGTCCATGGCAATATGCACCTATATCTCAAGGACTTAATCAGAGGATATAGGCCAACATGTCTTTTGTGACCCAGCTATTAATTATTCCCCCCCCCCCCCCAACACACACATAAGCACACAGCCATTCATTGTAGAGCTGGCTGTTTCATACGCATGGGCCTTTTCGGTTTGGGATATATACAGTTCCACTAGTATTTTAAAAATGGATCTGCTAATATAGAGTCTTTTCTAAAATACCTGCAGGAGTGCATGTGTATGTGGTGGCACAGGCAACAGAAGAAACGACTTTACAATTTTAAATGTGGAGCAAATCATCAGAGAAAAATCAGTAACCTACACCTGTAAGTATCAACACTTGCACATCACAATTGTATGTCAGCCATTTTGAAAGCCTACACGTCTGAATGTATGAGAAAATGCACATTGTTAACATTCTATTATTCTATTAATTTTAATATTGCATTTTCCTCTACTGTTGAGGCTTCTTCATTTGTGATCTGCTTCGATCCTTTATTAAGGAATTTTAGCAGAACATAAGACTGAAATAGAATAGAATAGAATAGAATATGGATTCCAATGGGGCTTGATTTGGTCAGGACTTGAGCAGAGCCAAAATCTACATGTGTATTCCTCATTTCAGAAAGGGAATGCACATGAATGTTCAATATTTCAACATCAGGATTTCCAATTGCTCCTTTTTCATAATTGCTCGATTCAGCTAGCCCTTTACAGAAGGGTTAAAGGAAGTAACCTCCTTAATCACACATTATGTGTTTCCCCCTCTGTGGCCTCTATATTTAAATAGCAACATTCACATGTGTAGGTTTTCAAAATGGCTGACATGCATGTGTGAATGCTGCTAGTTAAAAGCTTTTAGTGGTGAATAAATTGAATATTTTTGAGGTTTTTTTTTAGATCTACTGCTTCTTTTTTCCATTCTGGATCTTGTAGATAAATTGGCTATTTCTTTTCTTGCTGTTAGTTAAATCCATAATAAAGGAATAAGCGGGACTGGAGAGGACTAAAGGAATTATGCCATGTACTACAAACAAGGCACCTGATTTGCAGAAAATGCAAGTCATAGTTGCGGAAAGGCCTGAATGAAAAACTGGGACTTGAGTGAAGTTTTGAATTTCTGAAATAAAGATTCAATCCTATGGGAAAGTGGACTACTTTTCCAGAGTGTTGGAGCAAGAGCACTGAAACAGGTGTGTCTAAGGACATCAAGCCAAATGTGGCAATGGGAGGGAACAGTAAGGAGATGGTGTCGTAAGGAGCAAAAATCCAGTACACATGGAACCAAAAGATCAGATTTTAAAAAATGGAAAACTGGTGTACAGCACTTGATAAACCATGGCCAAATATTTAAATGGGATGTGATATGCTACTGGAAGCCAGTGTTCAGAAATAAATAGAGGAGATACATGGTCATGTTTCTGTTTCCCAAATAGCTTTAAAGTAGACTAACTAAGCAACCACACACTTTTGCCACAAGCTCCAATCAAATAACAACAGATATTGGCTAATGCTGCAAATGCTAGCAAAATAATACAGATATACGATATGCTGATGCATAAGACAGCACCTGTGTCACTGTCTCTCACAAAGGTTGGAGGGCAGATGAGCATTATTCCAAAGTCAGACCTTATCCAAATTCTCACTGGTAGTCTAGATACTGTACATGAGATTCCAGAGTCTGGTCTGGAAAGATGTATGTATATTGATGAAGATGCACTAACTCTTAGTGCAACTTCATCAACTCTTGCTATTAAGAAGCTTCATGAATGTCAAATATTTGGAGACTATGCTGAAATATGGTACCAGTCTGTGATAAAACATTTTAGATTTAGCTTACACCTTTTCCGGTTGTAGTTCAAGGCGAGTTACATTCAGGTACGACAGGTATTTTCCTGTACCCAGAAGACTTACAATCTCACATCTGTACCTGAGTTAATGGAATTGTAAGGGCCCCTTTTTCAAAGCAGTGGTATGCCCAATGCGGGCTTACTGTTCACTAAAAAGGAACTACCACTGGACTACCACAGCAGCCCAGTGGTAGTTCCCACCCCCAGTGTGCTGTCGTATCCGAAGCTACCGTCAGGCAGGTTAGCATGGGAGCCCTTACCACCACTTCAATGGGTGATAGTAAGGGCTTCCCCCAAAAAGGCAATGCGGCAAGAGCTTTACTTGCCGCACAGCCATTTCCTGCAGAAAAGAAAAACCTACCTTTACCCAGCTGCGGTAAAAGGGGGCCTTGACGCACATCAAAAACACACGCTGACGCCAGCACAAGCCCCGTTTTGCCACAGCTTGGTAAAAGGGGTCCTAAGTGACTTGCCAAGATCACAAGGAGCCACGCTTCACTAAGCATACAAGAGTGGATGTCATCTTTGATCATTACATTGGAGTCTATTCCACAAAGGTAGTAACACAATCCAAGAGAATGGGTCTAAAAAGATCAATACAAAATAAAAAGCACACTGATAAACTACCACACATAAAGAACCACATTATTGAATGAAAATAAAACTGATCTAGCTCAATTTTTCTTTGATGTCCTCAAGGCAAAAGGAGCACATCTGCAGTGGCAGTATGAGCTTGTGACTGCTCGTAGCTTCTCCAAAGCCAATGCTGGATAATCATTTGGAACAGAGTGCCCTAGAATTCATGGAAACCATGAAGTGGCTGATACAAGATTGAGTGTTCATGCGTCTGAAGTGGTTGAAATATTTTTCCAACAAAAAAAGACAACTGAAACATGGACTGTCCCTTGAACACCCAGATGGTGATAATGCTACCCATTGCATATCATTGCTACAAATCATTCAAAGGCTGTAAGATACAATTTGCTAAGTTTCCACAGATTTATAGATTGCAACACAATATCATCCATGCTAGAAGGTTTTATGAAACAACCATATCTTGATATTGGTATCAGATGAAATGGGTGTTATTCACATATGGAGAGATTTGTGTGTCCCATATGTAGGACCCTACATGCACAAACTATTGCCAGGTAATAGCTATTTATCAAGAGCAAGAGGGATCTACAGAAGCTATCCCCAACAAAAAAATGAACTCCATGTAGCATAGGAAATGTATAATATCCTGTTACTTTCAAATGCACATACATGTTGTTTCCCCTGAACAACCCTCTGGCTTATCTGTTCACTAGGAGCCCTATTTACAAAGGTGCACTGGTCCTTACCCAGCAGTAATCGTGCAGTGCCACGCATTGCCGTGTTACTGCAGGAGCCCTTACCACCACCTCAACGTGTGGCAGTAAGTGCTCTCCCCCCCCCCCCCCCCCCCCCCCCCCACCGACATGGCTGCATGGCGAATGGTTCACTTACCACACAACCATTTCTTTCCTAGAAAAAAAAGACAGCCTTTTATCCACTGCAGTAAAAAGGGGCCTCAGCACATGTCAAAAACACGCACTGACGCTAGCGCAGGCCCCCTTTTACCGCAGGTTAGTAAAAGGACCCCTCAGAGACTTAGACCAGGAATCAGGGCAATGCAGGAACCTACATTATGATCCTATAGTATATGACAAAGTAACGTGATAGTAACATAGTAGATGTCGACAGAGAAAGACCTGCACGGTTCATCCATTCTGCCCAACGAGATAAACTCATATGTATCTGCCACTTCAGGGTACAGACCGTGTCTGCCCAGCACTAGCCCCGCCTCCCAACCATTAGCCCCTCCTCCCACCACCGGCTCTGCTACCCAATCTCCACTAAGCTTCTGAGGATCCATTCCTTCTGAACAGGATTCCTTTATGTTTATCCCACGTATTTTTGAATTCCGTTACCATTTTCATCTCCACCACCTCCCGCGGGAGGGCATTCCAAGTATCCATCACTCTCTCCGTGAAAAAATACTTCCTGACATTTTTTCTTGACCTGACCTCTAAATTCATGCATCTATTGCTATACATCCATGAGGACACTACTCTTGTCTCATCATCCAGAAAGTCTCAGATAGGGTTAAATTATTGGGAACAAACAGAAAACATTTTTTGTGTATTAATGATTCCTCAAAGTTTGAAACAAAATAATGGCCATAGGAATATTATGGGCATTTACACAGTTAGCATGTGTTAAAACCGCTATCACGCCTTTATAAACAGGGACTATAGATAAGGTACTCTGCTACCAGCCTGGAATTAGTAGCATGAAGGTACAAAACAAAGTGCAGCACAGCAAGATGTACTGGTTTCCAAACATCCTGAAATGCACTGGTGCCTGTTCCTGTGATGCCATGCCCTAGTCTTGTTATTTAATAATTTCCTTACACTTATTACTGTTTATGAAAAGTGATAAGCATACGTGAGGTTTTCAATATCACTTCACCATTCATATAAGTAAATATTTGTGCATTGCTCAGATTCCTGTTTGTCAGTTTGTATCAATAACTGGCATGTTCCTTATCTGTAATCACAACTTTGTCAGTATTGCTCAGATTTGGACAATCAATACATAGGGAATGTGGGCCAACATATTTGCATATAGTTAAGTAATATTGCAAATTCAAAGGTTTTATTTTTTTTTTTATTACTTTCATTTCTGGTATTTTTCTCATTCAAGCCCTTATAGAATTTCACCTATTAGACAGACTTCCACTTCTACTGTATATGTGATAACCTAGTTTCTTACCTTCAAATGATTTCATTTAATAATTTATGTCCAGTTTTATGGATCACCATTCCAATAATCATGCTACAAAGTAATTTGCAGCAATAAATCACACATTCCGCTCAATAAAAACAACAGGCTAATCATTAAAATAGTAAAAGTGATAAATACCTATTCAATAATAATCATCCAAGCATGGAAATATATCAGAAAACAACAAATTATTTAAGAAAAAAACAGCTTTAAATGGATTCTTTTTGTAAACATTACAAAGCATGCTTCTTTGTTTTGTTTGAAACTTTGAGGAATTATTAACACACAAAAAATGTTTTCTGTTTGTTCCCAATAATTTAACCCTATCTGAGACTTTCTGGATGATGAGACAAGAGTAGTGTCCTCATGGATACATAGCAATAGATGCATGAATTTAGAGGTCAGGTCATATACTATAGGATCATAAATATAGTAGAAAAAAATCTTAAATTCTATGGGCCTCTTTTACTAAAACGCACTAGTGATTCCCGTCAGAGCAAATGAAAGGAAGCCCATAGGAAATGAATGGGCTTCCTCTCACTTGCCACGTGAGAATCTCTAGCGCAATCAAACATATAAACGGCGAGTGACCGACTCACTCGCAAATGCGCAGTAGAGACTTCCCTCTCTGTCCCGCCCCCGCATCAATACGTGATGATGAGGGCGGGACAGAGAGGTAAACTGCGCCGCCGAAGTTGATACCGCTCCCCCCCACCCGCCCACCCGAGGTCGCCGCTACCATTACCCCCCCCCCCCCCACACACACACACACACACACACCCGGCCCGGGCCCACTCTCCGCTACTAAACTTACACATCCATTCGCCGGAACGCAGCACGCACATCAGCTGAGCTGCCGTCGGCCTTCCTTCCCTGCCTGTGTCCCGCCCTCGCTGATGTTACGTCACAGGAGGGCGGGACACAGGCAGAGAAGGAAGGGCCGACGGCAGCTCAGCTGATGTGCGTGCTGCGTTCCGGCGAATGGATGTGTAAGTTTAGTAGCGGAGAGAGAGAGGGCCCGGGCCGGGTGGAGGGATGGCGGCGACTCCGGGGGGGGGGGGGAACGGTAGCGGTGGCGACCTCATGGGGAGGGGGAAGGAAGGAAGGAAAACCCCAATACCAGCCCGTTTTTACGGGCTCAACGGCTAGTTTAGTATAAGAGGCCCTATGTATCAGAAAACTGGTAACCAGCACAAGGTTTCCAGTACTGGCTTGATATGATCCCTTAACCTGGCCTCAAAGAAAACCCTGCTGCTGTATTTTCCACCAACTCACATCTTTTTTTGTAACTGCCTTTTAGGGATAACAATATAAATCAAATTATAGTAGCCTAGGTGAATTAATACAGCAAGGAATGCCTACACAAATAAGGTAGGCACCCTCTTTCTATGCACCTACTAACACCCATATGTGGCCATGCAATATTAAAAAGTGTGGGAGAATGACTTTTACATCTGGCTTAATGCATAAAGAATAGCATAAAATTTGGTCTAAGTCTCTGAGGGGTCCTTTTACTAACCTGAGGTAAAAGGGGGCCTGCACTAGCATCAGTGCATGTTTTTGTGGGTGAAAGGCTGCCTTTTTTCTGGAAAAGAAATGGTTGTGTGGAAAGTGAACCATTTGTGACGCAGCCATTCTGGGAGGGGGGAAGCACTTACCACCACCCATTGACGTGGTAGTAAAGGGCTCCTGCACTAATCTGGCAGTAATCGGGCAGCACGCAGCACTGCACGATTACCGCTGAGTAAGCACCGGTGCTACAAAAATAGAAAATATTTTTGTAGCGCTAGAAATGGGCATGCGCTGGAGTGGGAACTACCGCCGGGCTCCTGCGGTAGCCCGGAAGAAGTTTCGGATTGACACGTGGCAAGCCCATTGTCACACGCCAACCCTTTAGTAAAAGGGCCCCCGAGTCTTTCTGCAGCAATAGTACACTCCTCATACTTTGTACTCCACAGAGACTCCTTTGAAGATAACTAAAATCTCAGCAGAAACCTTTAATAAATGTTGGTCATATGAACTGAAATAGTAACCCTATCCCATATGCTACTTTGTTGTTAGAGATTTTATCAATTTTAGAAACAAATGTTTCTCTCATATATACTATCTGCTACCTCATTTGCTTATTTCCGATCTGAGGAAGAAGGGCAACCTTCGAAAGCTAATCAAGAAATGTATTAAGTTATGTCCAATAAAAAAGGTATCATCTTATTTTCTTTTCCATGTTTTATTTTGTTTGATTTCTATTGATAACCTTTAAGAGTGGACTAACACAGCTACCACACCTCTCTACTTAAGAAACAAATATAAAAATTTACAAGTATATTTCAGATTATTAGACTTCCAATAACTTATGAAATTGTAATTCAGAAGGCATTGGCATTGTCTGTTGTCTTATCCAAGAAGAAGGAGGCCAAGTTAGAGGAGATTCTAAAGTGCAGTGGCCATAAAACAAGTATCAACCATCTGTAAAGCGAATACAATCATACTAACATAAATTTGCATACGTGTCGGGGCCAATTTTGTGTTATTCACAAATATGAATTTGTGGCAGTTGAGAAAAAAAAGGTTGTTCACATAAAGTTTGAGCTCCAGTGAATGGCTATTCTTATATGAATTATAGGAGAAATTCTATATATGGCGTATTAAAAATCGGTGCTATAATACCACGCGGTTAGCGTGATTCTGTAAACTATGCCTAAAGTTAGGTGTAGTTTATAGAATATGCTTATGCACCGTTCCAGTGACTAAAATTAGGCGCTCCCATTCAGGCCACCTAAAACCAGGTCTAAATACCTGTGCCTAACTTATGCACAGATCGGGTGTATTCTATAATAGTGTACATAGTTTTTTGAAACACCCACAACCCGCCCATTCCACGCCCATGGCCACACCCCCTTTTCAACTGCATGCATTAGAATTTATGTGCACCGTGCTATAGAATACGCCTACAAAGTTGTGCGCATAAATTCTAATTAAAGCCAATTAGTGCTTCTATTTGGTTGTTAAGTATCAATTATCAGCACTGATTGGCTTGTTAATCAATTAAATTGTGCGCACAATTTGGCTGTGCAGCCAAATTAATATGCACAACTTAAAGCACCATATATAGAATTTGGGGGTACGTGGATAACTTCAAAGATCTGTATGCGTATTTCTTGCTTCAGTATAAACACTAACCTGTGTATTGTTATTGCTCATTGTACTTCTGTTGGTTATGCAGAAAACAAAATTTAAAAAATACCTGAACTAAAAAACAAAGATATGATTTGATTTGATATATTGACTTAGTATTCCACCATTTATTGTGCATCATGACAGAATACAATAACAAGTGCAACATTCAATCATAAATAGTACAATAAATAAAGGACAAAGCAATAAAAACTAAGTACAAAAATCTTCTGCCCACATTCAGAGCAACTGAATTGCCTTAAGCAACTTCCTAAAGAGCAAATAATTAAATTTTTCTCTCAGTACAAAAGGGAGTTTATTTCAGATGTAAGAAAAATGCTCTTGCTAGATTTGGACATCCTTGGATTTGGACGTCTTTGACTTTCTGTGATTTTCGAAACCAAAGACATCCAAGTCAAAAACGCCCAAATGCAACCCATTTGGACATGGGAGGAGCCAGCATTTCTAGTGCACTGGTCCCCCTAACATGCCAGGACAGCAACCGGGCACTGTAGGGGGCACTGCAGTGGACTTCATAAAATGCTCCCTATGTACAGAGCTCCCTTACCTTGTGTGCTGAGCCCCCCCCAAAACCCACTATCCACAACTATACACCACTACAATAGCCCTTACGGGTGAAGGGGGGCACCTATATGTGGGTACAGAGGGTTTGTGGTGGGTTTTGGAGGGCTCACTGTTTCCTCCACAAATGTAACAGGTAGGGGGGGTATGGGCCTGGGTCTGCCTGTCTGAAGTGCACTGCAGTAACCACTAAAACTGTTCCAGGGACCTGCATGCGCTGTGATGGACCTGAGTATGACATCTGAGGCTGGCATAGAGGCTGGCACGAAACATTTTTAAAGATGTTTTTTGAGGGTGGGAGGGTGTTAGTGACCACTGGGGGAGTAAAGGGAGGTCATCCCCAATTCCATCCAGTGGTCATCTGGTCATTTCGGGCACCTTTTTGTGCCTTATTCGTAAAAATAACACATCTGGGTGAAAACATCCAAGTTTTACTTTAGGACGTCCTTGCTGTTTTTGATTATGGCTCAAAGACATCCAAGTCTTAGGCATGCCCAAGTCCCGCCTTCACCACACCTCCGGCATGCCCCCTTGAAATTTGGTCGTCCTTGCGATGGACTGCAGTTGGAAACGTCCAAAATCAGGTTTTGATTATACCATTTGGACGTCGCTGGGAGATGGATGTCCATGTTCCTAGTTATGTCAATTGATGGCTGTCCTTCTCTTTTGAAAATGAGCCTGAAAACCTCCTTGGTGTACACAGAGCAGCAGTTTCCAGTTACATACCACCGAATATCTGACCCAAACCCAGTCAGCATGAGTTTAACCATATTGATTAATTTGTTTGGATTTTGCTCACACCTTTTTGAGGTGAGTTGCATTTAGGTACACCCAGTATTTCCCTGTCCCTGGAGGGTTCACATGTACAAGAGGTAATGGAGAGTTAAGTGATTTGCCCAAGATCACAAGGAGCAGCAGTGGGAATTGAACTGGGAACCTCTGGATGTCAAGGCTGCTGCTCTAACCACTAGGCCACTCCTCCCTTTTATGAGATTGAAGGGGGGCAGACTCAGGAAAGATGTCAGGAAGTATTTTTTCACGGAGAGGGTGGTAGACGCTTGGAATGCCCTCCCGCGGGAGGTGGTGGAGATGAAAACGGTAACGGAGTTCAAACATGCATGGGATATGCATAGAGGAATCCTGTGCAGAAGGAATGGATCCTCAGAAGCTTAGCTGAAATTGGGTGGCGGAGCAGGTGGGGGGAAGAGGGGGTGGTGGTTGGGAGGCGAGGATAGGGTAGGGCAGACTTATACAGTCTGTACCAGAGCCGGTGATGGGAGGCGGGACTGGTGGTTGGGAGGCGGGAAATACTGCTGGGCAGACTTATATGGTCTGTGCCCTGAAAAGGACAGGTACAAATTCAAGGTAAGGTATACACATATGAGTTTGTCTTGGGCAGACTGGATGGACCATGCAGGTCTTTTTCTGCCGTCATCTACTATGTTACTATGTTAATTTTCAACCTGCTTAATGCCAGCCATTCTAGAACTCTACATAAGCATTTATGCAATTTAGTGCAAGTAATAGCAATCTCCCTTGATTCAGACACAAATATCTGAATGTTTTCTACAGTCAGACATAGACAGAGAACAAAATTGATGAGGGGAGAAGCCTTGCAGCATTCCAGGACACATAGAGGGGCATAATGGAACAGAAACGCCTATCTCCATGGGCGTTAATCTCCGAGAACGGGTCCGTGAAGGGGCGGGGCGGATCGTATTTTTTAAAAGAAAAAGACGCCCATGTTTTATTCGTCAAGGTGTGAGGTGGGCGATTTTGCTTTTCAGCGATAATGGAAAATGAAATCGCCCAGCTCAAAAACGAATAAATCCAAGGCATTTGTTCGTGGGAGGGGCCAGGATTCATAGTGCACTGGTCCCCCTCACATGGCAGGACACCAACCGGGCACCCTAGGGGGCACTTTTACAAAAAACAAATAAAAGGTAAAAGAGCTCCCAGGTGCATAGCACCCTTCCCTTGGGTGTTGAGCCCCCCAAATCCCCCTCAAAACCCACTGCCCACAAGTCTACATCATTACTATAGCCCTAAGAGGTGAAGGGGGGCACCTACATGTGGGTACAGTGGGTTTGGGGGGGGTTGGACGACTAATAGCATTAAGCAGCACAATTGTAACAGGTAGGGGGAGGGATGGGCCTGGGTCCACCTGCCTGACGTCCACTGCACCCCCTAACAACTGCTCCAGGGACCTGCATACTGCTGCTTGGGAGGAGGGTATGACATTTGAGGGTGAAAGTAAAAAGTTGTGAAACATCATTTGTTGTGGTGGGAGGGGGTTAGTGACCACTGGGGGAGTCAGGGGAGGTCATCCCCGACTCCCTCTGGGGGTCATCTGGTAATTTAGGGCACTTTTGGGGGCCTTATTCGTAAAAAAACAGGGTCCAGGAAAAGTGTCCTAAATTCTAGCTCAAAACTGTTCCATTATCGGCGAAGGGCGCCCATCTCTGTTCGCCCGATAACCACGCCCCAGTTCCTCCTTCGACACGCCTTCGACACGCCCCCGTCCACTTTGTCCGCATCCGCGACGGAGTGCAGTTGAAAGCGACCCAAATTCGGCTTTTGATTATACCGCGTTATTCGTTTTTGTGAGATAAACGCCCATCTCCCGATTTAGGTCGGAACTTGGGCGTTATTCTCGTTCGATTATAAGCAGGATACCCTGAGCTATGGAGCAGTTCTCACTCTCTACAATAATTAATGATCTAATTTTTAGAAATGAGGCCATCCACTCCAGAGCCTTTCCTTGCATCTTGGTCAAGGCAGGCAGGACAAGATTGACCCAGTTGAATGCAGCTGCAAGATTTAAGGGAGCCAGCAATCTCAGCTCCCTTTGGTACATTATCCTCCTCATATCATCCATCAAGACCAACTTGACAGACTTTGGTGTTCATTTTCAAAGCACATAGACTTACAAAGTTACATAGGGGCTCATTTTTAAGAGAAAAATGTTTACAATGTGGCATAAAGCAGCATTAGGATGTTTTTCCCACCAAAACATCCAAACTGGTATTTTCAAAACCCATTTTCCAGATGTCTATCTATGCTTTTCATCTATAGTGCATCCAAATATCAAAGGGGAGTGTCAGGGGCGGGATTTAGATGTTTCTAAGACTGGATGTTTTTCAGCCATGATGGAACAAAACAAAAATGTCCAGGACTAAAACTAAGACGTTTTGCTGTAGACCTGTTTTAATAATGACTAAGCCACAAAAAAAGTACTCAAAATTACCAGATGACCACTGGAGGAATAACAGAAGGACCCCCCCCCCCCTCACTCCCCCAGTGGTCACTGACCCGCTCCTCCCCCTCCCCCCAAGAAGTGAAAGAAACAGTGCATACCAGCCTCTATGGCAGCTTCAGATGTTATGGCCATTCCTATTAGAGCAGCAAGCAGGTCCCCGGAGTAGCTTAGTGGCCAGTGCAGTGCACTGTGGAAAAGGGGACCCAGGCCAATAATCCATTCTAAATGTTACACTTGTGGTGGAAAGTGTGAACCCTCCAAAACCCACCAAAACCTACTGTACCCACATATAGGTGACACCTGCAGCCATAAGGGCTATTGTAAAGGGTTTAAAAAAATAATAAAAAGTTAAATGTGGCCTTTTTCAGGGGTTTACCTGGCGTCCGGGGTGGTCCTCTTGGTCATCTGGCCATCCGGGGCTGCTCCGGGGTCCAAAGGTCTCTCCGGGGGCTGTTTATTTTGTGCCTGTCTTTTTGAGACTCTATTTGGGTCCAGTGGTTTTCGGGCCATTTTTTGGCCCATTTGACTGGTTTTTCATTGATGGCCAGTGTTTTCCAGCTGGCCCGGGCTTGCTTCGGCATTTTTGGGTCCTGTTTTGGGACCAGAGCAAGTCCAGGGGTGGCAGGCGCAAGTGGCGCGCCGCCGCAAAACTGGAAGAGAAGGGCAGGAAGAAAAGCAGCTGGCTCCGGGCCTGGTCCACACGTGTGCACTGGATCCAGCGGATGCAGCGCATGTGCGGATTAGGCCAAGGAGCTCCGGTAGGCTGCAATGTGAAGCCAGGGACTCGGTTTTTGAGGTTCCCCGGCGAACTTCGTGGGCTACCACACCAAAAATGTTGGTGGCACCAAGGGTCTACCGGGACCCCGAAGATGTAAATGGACCCCAGGGTGGACGTCCAGGGGATAAGGTAAGAGGCCCTAGGGCCTTACATTATTTTAATTTAGTTTATTTTTGGAGTTTTTTTGTAACGTTATTTTTCGGGCCTTCCCTGAACAGTTTAAAAATTTTATTTTTATGGTCGGAGGGTCCAGAGGGTCCCTTAAGGTGGGCTAGACCCTTAAAAAAAAGTTAATATGTTTCATTAATAGCGTTTAAGGGAATTTTGGGTGTGGAGCACCTTGCGCTGCTCCGGTTCCATATATTTGAATTCCGTCGATGGCGTATGTGAGCGCATATTTTGTTTAACAGGTGTGGAAATTTTGGTTAGGTTTCGTTGAATTTTAATGGTGTTTTTGAGTCAAAATAGTGTAAAATGGTGTCTTTAAGGAGTTTTTAAAAATTGAAAACATGGACTGGAATCTGTAAAATGTGATCTGGACAATACTATATTTTTTATTTTAATACTGTGTAATTTACACTGTGTTTTGCTTTGAAATCCATTTTTCCCATTAATTTCTATGAGAAAGGTGGGTTTCAAAATGGAGCCTGTCACCATGTTCTTATCTGTTAAAGTTTAGCAACATTCCGAGGGAAGCTGCCTGATTGGTGGTTGCAGGGCAGGTGATCAAGCCAGGACTTCGTTGCCCTGGGTAACGAGCAGTGTTGCCAGGTGGGCGGTTTTACCGCCCAATTGGGCGGTTTTCCGCGACCCGCCGCGGGAAATTTTTGCCCGCGGCGGGTTGCGGTTTTTTGGGCTCCTTTTTGGCTTCGGGGCGGTTTTTTCGCCGGCTTTTGCGGGTTTTTTGCCGGCTTTTTCGGCCGCGGTGGGCGGGGTTAATGACGTTTCTGGGCGGGGTTAGTGACGTGGGAGGCGGGGTTAGTGACGTGGGAGGCGGGGTTAGTGACGGGGGAGGCGGGGTTAGTGACGGGGGAGGCGGGGCCGATGACGGGGAGGCGGGGCCGATGACGGCGGGGGCGGGGTTGATGACGGCGGGGGCGGGGGTGATGACGCGGGGGCGGGGGTGTCAGGGGCGGGGTTTGAGTTTGGGCGGGTTTTGGGCTGGATTTTGGGCTCCTTTAGGCTGGAAAAAAATTTTCCACCTGGCAACCCTGGTAACGAGCTTTTTTTCAGTAGTAGGCAGAGGAGCCGAGGACTGTGAATGTGGCAGGTTGTGTACTGTGGCAGCTGTGATGCTTGAGAGAGAGAGAGAGAGTGAAATTGGGAGAATAAGGACCAGTAGTGAGTTGATAGTAAAAGGTAAATACCTGTGAAAGCATCTGCTTTGATTTAATTTAGAATAAATTTGTTTTAATTGTCATGAAAGGATACTG
Source organism: Microcaecilia unicolor (assembly GCF_901765095.1). Classification (NCBI taxonomy): domain Eukaryota; kingdom Metazoa; phylum Chordata; class Amphibia; order Gymnophiona; family Siphonopidae; genus Microcaecilia; species Microcaecilia unicolor. The sequence goes on along the minus strand of NC_044033.1, from coordinate 358,177,562 downwards.
AGTGGATTGTGAGAGTGTGAAGACTGATGTGGGATTGTATATGAAATAAATTTAGTTCACTCACAGCAGAGAGCCTGTACTGGTGGAATGCTGTGAAAGTTAAGCTTGTGGGGGGGGGGGGGGGGTTAAAATTACTGAGGTCTGGTTCCTTTAGAACAGGGATACAGTTAAAGAATAGGAGACCGCCAGGGAAGAATTAATTATTTTTTTATTTGTCTATAGTTAATTGGCCACAGTGAAATCCCTGACCCAGAGTAAGGAACATTTGGTAAAATACTCAAAGAAAGATAGGGTATTTTTCCTATTCAGTTTTATTAAAGACAGGAAACATCTGCACACCTAAAAAAAACTATACCTATGATCAGAACTCTGATAGTATTGAAAGAATAAGTATGTACTTACCTGAACTGGTTAAAGATCTTGGAAGTTAATTACCTGAAAGATGTAAGAGTAACCACAAATAATCAATTCTTTTGAAAAAGGAGAAAAAGAATAATTAAAACTTGACAACTTTAAAAAAAAGGTTAAATGTTTAGAAAATAGACACATCTGATTTACATCTGTGTTTCTGAGTAAGTGGTGTTGAAGAGTCAGATTGTCTTAAAGAGAGAATTGTTTGGTTCTGTTAGTTTAAAAAAAGAAAACTTGACTTGTTATTAGAAAGCATTCTATTTCTAGTTCATTGCACTTCAACTATAGCACTTTTCACTGCGTTTTATATAGTTATCGAATTGATTGGTGCAATAAAGCTATTTACTGAAACTTTGTGCTTTGCATATTAATTGAAGCTGTAAAGGGTCCAGGGAAAATTGTTCACCATATTAAACATTTTTTTCTGTGTCACCCCTCAGTGGTTGGATAAACAGGGAACCAACTGTGACTTGAAAAATTATTTTCATAATAATTACATCTTACCACCAAACCTTTTTTAAACTCTGCTATGCTAATCGCCTTTACCACATTTTCTGGCAACAAATTCCAGAGTTGAATTACTGGGGAAAGACCAAGGGTCCATCGAGCCCAGCATCCTGTCCGCGACAGCGGCCAGTCCAGGCCAAGGGCACCTGGCAAGCTTCCCAAGCATACAAACATTCTATACATGTTATTCCTGGAATTGTGGATTTTTCCCAAGTCCATTTAGTAGCGGTTTATGGACTTGTCCTTTAGGAAACCGTCTAACCCCTTTTTAAACTCTGCCAAGCTAACTGCCTTCACCACGCCCCCTAGTCCTAGTATTTTTGGAAAGCGTAAACAGACACTTCACATCTACCCGTTCCACTCCACTCATTATTTTATAGACCTCTATCATATCTCCCCTCAGCCGCCTTTTCTCCAAGCTGAAGAGCCCTAGCCGCTTTAGCCTTTCCTCATAGGGAAGTCGTCCCATCCCCTTTATCATTTTCGTCGCCCTTCTCTGCACCTTTTCTAATTCCACTATATCTTTTTTGAGATGCGGCGACCAGAATTGAACACAATATTCGAGGTGCAGTCGCACCATGGAGTGATACAAAGGCATTATAACGTCCTCATTTTTGTTTTCCATTCCTTTCCTAATAATACATGACATTCTATTTGCTTTCTTAGCCGCAGCAGCACACTGAACAGAAGCCCTCTTCCCCACCCCCCCCCCTCCCGTACCTTTGTTGAAGGAAGGAGGTGGACTCCCTCCTCTTCAAGCAGCGCCGCCTCGAAAATGGCAGCGTCCAACCTGGAATGCGCTAGGCAGGGCTTCACACCATATAGGGGGGGTTGCTGGGGAGGTCGAGGTTCCTTCTCCTGCAGGGGGATGCTGCATTGGGGGGAATGGGGGCCTGCTAACAGGGCTCACCATTCCTCCCCAATGGTCTGCAAACCCTAATGGCAGCTCCGAGCTGGCATAGGGTTTGCCAAGGACAGGACGCCAGTATTCGGCACGCTGCTCACTGATCATTGGGATGGAATATATTTAACATACATTTGCATGCTACTTGTGCTAAGAGCTCTGTTTAGCATGCTAGTTGCATTCAGAGCCCCCGAGTACGTTGTTTCATGCACTCGGGGGCTCTGGTCATAGGGCAGAAGCAAACACAGGTGCTAGTATGGCACTAATAGCCTCTAGCACCTGCGTTTACTTCTGATCATCGGCCCATAAGTGCTAATATTCAGCAGAGATAACCGGCTAACTGTGCTGAATATTAGCGCTTAGCCAGCTAAGTAAGCTCCTTTGAGCAGGGACTGTCCTTCTTTGTTAAACTGTACAGCGCTGTGTAACCCTAGTAGCGCTCTAGAAATGTTAAGTAGTAGTAGTAGTAAGTGCTATTTAACCAGAGCCATTCCTGGCTGGTTAAATATTGCTGAATATCAGGACCTTTGTGAATACTGTGAAAGGAGGAAAGGTCCCTTGATGGTATTCTTTGTACTTTGCACTAGACAAGACCCATTTCTCTCCTAGCTCTTATGGTAGCTTTTCTATAATGGGTCTTATGCCCTGAAGTGTATCCAAATAGCAGAGACCTGGGAGGCACGGATCATCCTTGGTCCTCTCCAATTCTTAGAGCAAGTCACCCAGTTAGTACAGCATGCAATTCTCTCTACTGGATATTTTTGGAAAGTTCTCCAGTCTTTTGAATATCACATCCTCGACTGCTTCTGAGCTTCTGTAATATTGTTCAGGCCTTTCCCACACTTCAGCTAACCCTTTGGATGGGTTGTCCATGTAATAAGACTTTCATCCTCTTTACATACTTCATATATTCACTCCCCAACCATTTCAGCTTCAGATCAATCTCTTTATCTGAAGTAAGGCTCAAATCTGCCATAATACATTTGAAACTAACTTTCCACACTCTGTAATTTTCAGGTCAGTCATTGAACTTGGTGAGCCCTGAATTAAGAAGATCTTGGTGGAGCATGTATTTGGCTAGATCTGATGGTCTGATGACTCAGTTTGTGCTGAAGAGAGCATTTACAGGTGGCTGAGCTGGGGCAGTTTCCATTGCTGGTTGTTTGCTTCACTGTTTTGGATCAGGGATGTGAGGTGCAGTCACTCTGCTCCCCCCAGTTTTAGTAAGGAGTGGGCAACTGGTGCTGTCCTAGATGGTGACTACCCAGAGCTTTCCTAAGCTTGCTTCCTGTAGGATACTCTGGAAAATGTAGCTGAGATGGGGCACTTTCTCCAGTGTGAGTAGCCAGAGCGCACTCAGGTGCAGTTCATCTGTGTGTGTATGTCACGGTCTCAGGCTCTCGGACACTGGAGCTACGTGAGCCCTTGGACCACTGCCGACAAGCGGCAGCAGTAGGCAAGACCCCAACCAGGACTGGGTAACAAGCAAGGCAGGAGAAGCTGTAGACTGGCAAAGCTGGAACAACCGAACTGGAACCACAGGACTGGAACTACAGCAGTAGGCAAGCAGGGAATAAGCAGGACAGAGAAGCTGGTCTTAACCTGCACTTGACCACCGTTCCCTAGGGGTTGAGCCCCCAGGTGCAGGCGGCCGGAAGGACTTACTGGACTGAGCCTGCAGACAGACTGGACCAACAGGATTCTCACACCGGACACAGGACTCTAAACAAACTTGACATTAAACAGGGTTCTAGACTTCTGGATTCAGGAGACTCAGACAGGGTATCAGATGCAGAAACAAGCTTGACTGAAACAGGGTTCAGGATTAGGGTACTCAGACAGGAGGGATAGGAAGCCAAACATAGACAGGGTTGGAATCAAGACAGAGGTGCCCACAGGCACCCAGACAAGAACAAGGCTGCAGTGCTAAGCACAAAGGATTCAGGGTTCTCAGGCAGGAGGGAAAGGAAGCCAAAAGCAGACAGGGTTGGAATTAAAACAGAGGTGCCTACAGGCACGCAGACAAGACAAGGCTGAAGTGCAAGTAGCTGACCAACACAGACAGAGAGCAGAGCAATGGCTGAAGCTCCAGTAGCTGACCAACACTGACAGAGAGCAGAGCAATGGCTGAAGCTCCAGTAGCTGACAAACACAGACAGAGAGCAGAGCAAGGGCTGAAGCTCCAGTAGCTGACAAAACACAGACAGAGAGCAGAGCAAGGGCTGAAGCTCCAGTAGCTGACAAACACAGACAGAGAACAGAACCCTAGACAAGAGCAAACAGAAGTGCCACAGGCACACCAACTAGAAGCAAGGCAGAAATGCAAACTGCATTCAAACTAACGACCTTTGGAGATGCAAAGGCCATGAATGCAAGTACACCACTTCCTTATAAAGACTCTCACTGATGATGTCACCTACTGCAGGACAGGAGCAGGGAACACACTGCCACCAAGAGAGGCTTGGAACACACAGGAAGTGAGCATACAGGAAAGACAGACAGGAGCCATCTTGGAAGCTGGACAGACAGGAGCCATCTTGCCACAGAAATAATGTTTTTGGATGTGCATTTACAAGTGTGTTCTCAAAAGCTCAGTAGTTCAGTGTATACTAAACCTACTGACAGAAACACTTTTTGAGATACAAGAGCATGCACCCTATTCATACTAAAATTAGTCTTCCTTTTGCTCAGTTTTTACAGTACTGCCAGACATGTGATACCAAAGGACAGTTCAAATTGAAGGCTTAGGATTTGGCAGAAAAGTTACCCACAAAAGGTTGTTCAGTCTGCCTATAAGCAGGCATTGTATAACAACAGAGAACTTCTTCTTCAATCCTACCTTGTTGAAAATATCCAATCAAAAATTTGTATATTGAAGTATATCAGTCTTTCTATGAAAATCACTCAATGTATTAAAAAAAACATTATAGGGTACTGTCTGTGCATAATTTACTTATGCTAGAAGTGGAAGAATAATTCAAATAACTTGTTTGACTAACTGTACTTTTAAAAATGTGATATATATAGTACAATGCCAATATGGACTTTTATATGTGGGGCAAACATCAAACCCTTTAAGACTAGGATTATAGAACATAGGCATTGTGTTAAAAATTTAAAAAAAACTTGATGCTCCAATGGTTCAGCATAGTGTGTTAAAGAATCATCAGTTTGAAGATCTTCGATGTATGATTATTGATCAGGTGTGTCCATCTATTAAAGGTGGGGATGTGAAGAGATGGTTATATCAGAGAGAGCAATGTTAGATTTATCAATTAAAAGCAATGGACCCAGAGGGACTGAATAAGTCTATTGAGTGGCAAGCCTTTTTTTCAATAAAGTATCTTTCCCTTTAAATTTTAAGCTGTATGTTTATTGGTTGGATGCTGATGGCATCTATTTGAATCTGGCGGCCATCTTATTGCCATTTAAGAAGAATTGGAGTTCCTCCTGAAGCAGCGACAGGTGAAATAAGTGGCCCATGTCGAGGTTTTGGATTTTCAAGGACTTGGTATAAGCACTTCAAGTTGCAATTCTTGGGTAACTTGCCTGTATTGAAAATTTTTGAAAGAGTGTTTCTTCTCCTGTGAATACAGTTTTTGGGCCATGTCATTTCCTGAAGATGTGACTTTTATTTTGAAATACCATTAGTGTTCTCTTTGCACTATTTTGAAATTTGCATTTTGGAACACTTATTGTGTGCGGAGGAGCTATTGTGTGCAGTGACAACTAATTGACCCATTAACGGTTGAAAAGTAACTTTTTCTCCAAGTTTTAATGGTTTTTGTATTGAGTTTTTTTCACTGTTTTGGTTTCCCTCCAGTGACTAAATGAGAAACCAGTGATAATATGGGACTTTGATATGGATGACAGATCTGAAGTGACGGTCCTGGAGTTTTGAGGTTTCCTTTTTTGTAATATATAGGGGTCTTAATTTGTGCTCTGCACATTCTAGTGTCAATTGTTTTGCAAACTTGACTTTTTGGAGATTGGTGATGATTTGAAGAGCCATGGCAAACCTTGTCCATGATTATTCCATCAGAAATTCAAAGAAAGAGTGAGTGCATGCCACCGCTGGCATCTTTGTACCAAGTCCTACACAGTTGAAGAACTCTCCCACGTAGAGAAGATCATCCTATGCTTCATGCATTAAGAAACGTATGCCGCAGAGCTCCAATGCATCAACAAAGAGAAAAACATTCCCAAAGACAACCCCTTGGAAGTTAAACTGTTTCATTGATAATGATGGCTTGCTAAGAGAGAGAGGCTGAGTCACCCACACTGACCTAGACAAGGGCAAGAAAAGCCCTTTGATCATCCCAGGCCATCACCACCACCCTATCCTACTCATGCAATACCACCATGAGCAAGCTAAGGACCAAAGTCGACACTTTATCAAAGAAGCCATCAACGCTGCAGGATTGTGGATTATCAGAACAAAACATTGCATCACTGCAGTGATCAACAGATGTACCAATTGCCACAAATATCAAGATAAAAAAAATAGCAACCCTGCCACCCGACCAACTCAGTGTCAACCCACTATTTGACTATGTGGGTTAGACAGCTTTGGGCCATGTACAGTTGTGTCAAGATGAACAAGAGGAGGATTTCTGAACAGCAAATGATGGGCCATTATGGTCAAATGCATGAGCATCAATGCTGTCCACCTGAAGGTCATTGAGTCTGTAGACATGTGGAGCTTCATAAATGTCCTCAGGAGATTTTTCTCAATCTGTGGTCCAGCCAAGCAGATCTACTCTGACTACAGGTCCAACTTCGTGTGCACTGCAAGGAGCTGAACATCAACTCAGACAAGATCGACAGTTCTATCATTGAGAGGTACCTGAATGAGCAGCACTGCATGTGGGTGTTCAGTCCTCCCCATTCTTCACATATGGGATGAGCTTGGGAGTGCATGATTGGAATCGCCCATTGCATCTTAGATTCTATGCTCTCGGAACCAGAACCACCTAACTCACTCATAAAGTTCTGACTATGCTCCTGGTGGAAGTGTCTGCAATCATCAGTGCAAGACCTTTGAGTCCATTGTCTTCTGACCCAGAGTCACTATTGATTCTAACACCAGTCATGCTCCTGACACAAAAGACTGAATGGCCACTCCCCCAACAGAAGAATTCAATAACAAATATTTGTACAAGTGGGAATGGAGATAAGTTCAAAGCCTTGCCAACATCTTCTGGAGCCACTGGAGATGGGAGTACCTCCCAAACCTGCAGAGTCACAACAAGTGACAGTCCAGTAAAATGAATATTCATGAAGATGGCCTTGTCTTACTCAAAGACAACCCAGCACAATGATTGGCCTCCATCACTGGTCACCAAAACCTTTACCAGAAAGGATGGAAATATCCAAAAGGTAGAAGTCGGAACTGCAAACCAAGGGAACTTCTGCAGGCCCATCATCAAAGTTGTGTTCCTCATATCACATGAAGACACATGTCCCCTGATATTCAGCCGACAGCGGTGAGAATTTTGCTGCCTGCCACTGGCATTGTTTCTGGGATTCAGAATTGAATATCTGGGTATTTTTGTATCTGGCTAACGTATAGCCAGTTAAGTCAATATTGAGCACCTCACCGCTGAATATTTGCACTTAACCTGACTGCCCTGGAATGCCCACAAGTTAGCTGCTTTTGAATTCAGTGCTAACCAGTCATTTTCAGTAGAGATAACTAGTTAAGTGCTCCTGAAAATGACCAGAAAGCCACAAACAAGCGATTTAACCAGTCGGCAGCCATTTCTGGCCAGTTAAATCATTTTGAATATTGGCCAGATGAGCTTTTGGACTATTGTCCATCTGTGGAAATGTGAACAAGAGCGGGCCCTGGAGCTGGTATAAATCAGAGCTACAGAGCGGTTTAAGATGAACAAAATAGTATTTATTTAAGGTGTAAGGTAGGGGTCCTGTTCCATACAGAGGTGGGGGAAAAAAAGTAAACATAAAACTAGCCTTATCAGAATGTCCTCTCGTGGTCTGCTCTTGTAGGGTTATGGTATGCAAGCTGTCAACAAAGGAGCATACACTGCTGGGTTCTGGTTTAGATCCCCAGAGTTACCAGCACAGTTTAGCAGTGCCCAGCCAGATCAGAAATGTTATAAGGTCCCAAGTTGAACTTGGCCTACCTGGCTACAGATCTGCCAAATCTCCCGCATTGAGCAGGAGATTCCCACTTTGGCGGGTCATCTCCCGCACTCCTGCCAAAGCAGGAAATTCTCCTGCTGATAGAGGCGGTCCTGTGAGGCACTGAGTCTGCCACACTCCTCCGGCATCTTTCCCTTCCCACCGTTGCAACCCCCCCCCCCCCCCCCCCCCCCCGGACCAGCACCTCTTCTTTTCACCCTCAACCCTCTTCCCCTTCTACCTTTAATTTGTTTCAAAACTTGCCAGTTGGTGGCAGCAATTCACAGGTGCTGCCCTGCCTCCACCCAACATTCTGTCTCTACTGCAGTGGTCTGCCCTCTCTGAGGTAACTTCCTGTTTCCGCTGGGGCGGGCCATGCAGCAGAGAGAAGATATCGGGCCAGGTGCAAAGCAGCGCCTGTGAATTGCTGCTGCCACCCGGCAAGTTTTGAAACAAATTAAAGGTAGGCTCAGGGGAAGAAGGTTGAGGGAGGAAGAGGGCAGAAATAACAATTGAATATCACTAAATCAGTTTAAAAGGTTATTGCAGCTGGTAGAGAAACAGCAGTTATAAACTGTATTTTGTGCTCATTTTTCTACACTGTTCTGTACAAAACAGATGGACAAATTTCAGTGGTGATATCTTGTTTCTTGATGGGTTCATCTTAACTGTTCTTGTAGTCTGCCTTGGGAAGCCTGATGTTATAAAGATGGTATATACTGAAATTAAATGAAAGTAAAATTAAACTCTCCATTCACTGAGGTACATGGAATCACATCTGCATCTGTTTTGAAGACGTTTACATTTTAGCATCACAAATTGATTATTCTGCTTTGAACATGTTTCAGGGACAAGTGGTTTTATAAGTCAAAATAAAAATAAATATTTTGTTTCATGCAGATCTCTTATGTTTAAACATAACATAAATGGGCTATAAGCTCCTATTGCAGTCCATTGGTTTTCTTATATTTTGTCTTTGTGATGACTTATACTGTACCAAAACTGAAAACTCTTATCTCTATCTGGTTGATAATAAACCAGTGCCACAATTTTGGAGTGGGCTTAAGCTCAAAGTGAGGGGGCCAAGGCACCCTCATGTTATGTCCCTGGGGGGAATAGATGCTGGTTAGGAGGTGTAATAGATTGAACTGAAACTCTCTCTCTTACCCATCCCTGCTGTCACTGGTGTAAATAAAATATTTTCTAGAATGGTCATGGGACTGAGGTGTGCCAGGGGGGTAGAGCCATGAGGTAGAGTGGGCGTAGCCAATGAAGAATAGGGCAGGGTTAGGGGCGTGTACTAAAAATCTCCCTCCAAAAATCAGGACCCCTTGGCAACTCTGTGGCTATCATGGCTGCAATTCACAGATATGTGGTGGAGGCATATACAGTCGAGCATCACTGCTTCCCTCTGTGCCTCCCTAATCTAACTGTGCCTTAAGCTTTTATACTTCCTAGACCATGCCCTCCTGGCTCTACCCAGAAGCATAGCCAGGCTGTGATGCCAGTGGGAGCAGAGAACAGACTGCATAGGCACATGTGTGTACTACGTAGGCACAACAGACTGCCTGAGAATTAGGCTCCAGCACCATCGGAAGTCCGTTTTGGGAGAGTGGTCACTCCCCTGGTGCCCCACCTAGCTACGCCTCTGGCTCTACCCCTCCTGTGTCACTTTCCCCTGGACAGGACGGTAAGTTTTAAGGTGCCTCTGACACTGTATAGTCTCCCTCACACCACCCTTGAAGAGGGAGACCCAGAAACTCTCTCCCTCTTTAAGTCATGCTGTATTGTTGTCTGTCTCTTGTTTCAGCTACTGTGAAATGAAGAAGATTCCTTGGACAACAGAAAGCCAGTGGTATCAACTAATACCAGTTTGGAGTATCTGCCCCTGCAATAGTGTGTTGCATGCTCAGTATTTGCTCTTCATATTATATCTCTGAAATGTGTTTTAATGTTCCTCTCACCTTTAAAGTTTTCAATGGTATAGCTATTTCCTGCTTTAGTGTAGGAGCAAACTGCATAATGTAGTCAATCTCTGATTAGCAGATTTACCCCTCATGTCTCATGCCTTTGCATTTGACCTCCGCATTTCTCTCAGCCTAGCCTGAGTCTTTAGTGAGCGTGATTGGGTTACTGTGAATCTTTGCTCCACTATCACCTAATGGCTGTCCTCACCAATCTATGTTCTGATGGATCAGTCCTTGCCTCTGCATCTCCCTCTCCAATCATAAACTGCTGTCATCAGCTTACCCAATGACATGCCTTTTCTGGTTACGTCCCAGTTGGCTCTAGGCCTTTGCCCCTTAGCCTGCCAGGCCTCCTCCTTCACCTCCTTCTCTCTGCAAGGCTGAAGCCTCCATCTTTCTTGGGAGCATGTACTCACTCTTGACTTCCTGCTGAAAAGGATTCCGGTTTTCACCTGCTCAGCACTCTTCCTCGATATTTTTCAATTATCTTCTTTCCAAATTCCCCTCTCTCTGCAATAAAGCAACTCATTCCTCAAGCTCAAGCTGTAAACACCCACAGAACAACAGCGGCAAACATCCAATTCAGAAACTTTCTGCCCTGGGGCATTGTGACTTCTGAATCCAGCTCTACACATTGTAAGTAAACTGCTTATTGTTACTTTGCAATAAACAGTGAAATTGAGAAATAAGTCTCCTTGTGAATGTCAGGAGTGCTAAAAACTTGTCTTTCTGGTTAGTAAAGCATGTGTACACTTTGAAAGGCCAGAAATAGTTAGAGCCAGAGGCAGACTGACCATTGAGACAGTAGGGCAACGCCAAAAGGCCCACACCAGTAGGACTGGGAGGCTCACTCTCCCCTAGCTTCCATCTTTTTTGAGAGGTGGTTAGAGGTCCATAACCCTTAGTGCCAGGGTGGCCTAGATTATATTCAGTAGGACTCTCCAGTTAAGTGCCGCTGAATATCAGCACACTGCCCATTCAACATGGTTTAAGCGACAGGAGCTTTTCCTACCCACTTAAACCACACTCAATATTGACCCTATAGGGCCTGATATTCAGTGCTATTTAACTGACCAGGAATGGCTCCTGGCCGGTTAAATAGCATTTAGCTGGCTAAGTACTAATTATTCAGCGAGAGATAGCCAGTTATCTCCACTGAATATTAGCGCTTAGCAGTGGTGTACCTAGGGCGGGGAGGTGGTCCATTACGGGTGCACTCTGCAGGGGGGGGTGCAGGGAGCAGCCGCGCGGCTGTCGGCTCTGCTGGTTCTCTGCTCCCTCTGTTGTTACTTCATGTTCCAGGGCAGGGAACCGGCAGAGCCAACAGCCACACGGCTGCTCCCAGCACCCCCAAGGAGGTAAGAGCAATGCACCTGGCAGGGTTTGGAGGTGATGCACTGGGGGGGGTGGGGAGGTGATGCGCCAGGGAGGGTGCGCAGCGGCAATCCGCCCGGGTGGCAGCCAACCAAGGAACACCACTGGCACTTAGCAGCTAACCGGCTATCAGGCTTATTTTCGAAAGTGATCACCGGCGATCTTCTGACATAAATCGGGAGATGGCCAGTGATATCTCAAAAGCGGCGAAATCGGTATAATCGAAAGCGACGTTTTTGACACCATCACTGCTTTCCCGTCACCGCGCCGGCAAAAGTTCAAGGGGGTGTGTCAGCGGCGTAGCGAAGGCGGGACATGGGCGGGCATGGGCGTGGCTACCAGATAGCTGGCTTTTGTGGATAATGGAAAATAAAAAGCAGCGTTAAGCAGTATTTCGCCGGGTTTACTTGGTCCTTTTATTTTCACGACCATGCCTCAAAAAGGTGCCCCAACTGACCAGATGACCACCGGAGGGAATGGGGGATGACCTCCCCGTACTCCCCCAGTGGTCACCAACCCCCTCCCACACTAAAAAAATAAAAATAAAAACCTTTTTTGCCAGTCTGTATGCCCACCTCAAATGTCATACCCAGCTCCCTGACAACAGTATGCAGGTCCCTGGAACAGTTTTTAATGGGTGCAGTGCACTTCAGGCAGGCAGACCATCCCCCCCCCCCCCCACCTGTTACACTTGTGGTGCTAAGTGTTGAGCCCTCCAAACCCCCCCCCCCAAAACCCACTCTACCCATATGTAGGTGCCCCCCTTCACCCATAAGGGCTATGGTAATGGTGTAGAGTTATGGGGAGTAGGTTTGGGGGGGATTGGGGGGGGGCTCAGCACCCAAGGTAAGGGAGCTATGCACCTGGGAGCTATTTGTGTATTTTTTTAACATTTTTAGAAGTGCCCCCTAGAGTGCCCGGTTGTTGTCCTGACATGTCAGGGGGACCAGTGCACTACAAATGCTGGCTCTTCCCATGACCAAATGCCTTGGATTTCGCTGGGTTTGAGATGGCCGGCATTTTTTCCATTATCGCTGAAAAACAAAACCGGCCATCTCAAACCCGGTGACCTCTGGCATTTGGCCGGGCTAAACCGTATTATCGGAAAAAAAGATGGCCGGCCATCTTTTTAGATAATACGGTTCCAGCCAGCTGTTGCGCCGCCGCCAGAATAGATCGCCGGCGATCTATTTTGCCAGCGACGTTCCATTATGCCCCTCTATATCACACAATATATTTGGCTATCTGCAAATATTCAAGCACTGGCCAGATAAGTTTGGCAGGCAAATCAGACTGCATAAGTAGCAGTCCTATCTTTGCCCACTATTAACCGGCCAGCACTGAATATTCACATAGCCGGTTAAGTTATAGCCGGCCAAAAAAAACCCTGAATATTCAATGACGGTCACCGGAAACCTAATTGAGCTGCCTGCCGCCAGCTGAATATTGGATAGTTAGTGTTTTATATCATGTCTGCCCCGTCAAAGGAATGAATCTGGTTGCAAGGAAACAAAAAAATTGTAAAGCCTATTTACTGAACTGTGCTAAGCAGTTAACATGGGAATTTATGTGCTGCAGAAGGGGACAGCTTGAGGGTGCATGGTAATTTTCACTTTAACTGCCTAACACAGAATGGGACAGTTTACAGTGAATGCAGGGGTATTCATTGGGCGTTAAATGTTAATACAGGAGATAACATGGAGCACTTATCGCCACTTCAGTAGGTGTAGTTTAAACAAGATGTTTTGTCAGTGATGGCACACCTAAATAAGTGTATGTAAGCATGGAAAAACTGTCTAGGTGAGCATACATTGCAACTTCATATAGAAAAAAAAAACAAAGATTCTGTGGCTGAGAAAAAATGGCATACCTGCTAATGTCTCTTCCTTGAAGGCGGTAGATTGTGAGGAGGCAAGTTCATCTCATGTTAAAAACTTGAGGCCCAAAACTGCTTAAAACTTTACTATTTCAAGATGCTTTTAAATAGTCAGTGGTAAATCTGATTAGTTCATTTTACGTTTTTCATGATTATGAGTGTTTTATTATTTGTGTGCTTGTTACTTAATTGATAAGAATGTTGGATTGTAAACTGCCTTATACTTTGGATAACGTAGTCTAGAAATTGTGGAAATTAATAAAGAAATATTCAGAAAATGCTGACATATTTGTGCCCCATTTTCAACCAAATATAGGAGCATTCACCTTAATTTAGAAGCATAAAAGTTATACTCTTAAATTGAAGCCTGCTATTCGTTTGCCTAGATTTATAAGCCTAACATATGAGCCTGATCATGAAAATCAGTGCTAAGCTCCTAATTTTGTTTTCCCCATCCTAAATCCGCCCCTGTTACCACCACGTTTTATGCTCCTAACTGTAAGAGTTTAGGTGTTAATATTCAAAGTGATTTAGCCAGCCAGAAACGGCTCCTGGCCAGTGAAATCACCTGTTCACATTGTTTTTGGGCAATGTCGTAGCACTAAATTCCGGCGCTGTTCCGTACAGCACCAGAGTATTGAACATCAGGGCCTCAGAGAGTAAGGATAGAAGGGGAATGAACAACCCTGTGTTTTGATATGATAATCAAACATTAGCACACCACTGGAATCTCTTCTGCCCTACACAAAAGATAATCCCTTATGCTCTGAAACATGCTGCCCAAAACTTTAATTAAACCCAATGGGAGGTCTCCACCTGTAATATGGAGGAGCAGAGAGAGGAGAGAACGTATGTATTCAGCACTAACAGAAATATTGACTGTAAATTAACTGTGTGCCATGTGTTCCTCTTTGCAGTTACTCTGGATTCCCTGCCATGATAGGCCAAATTTAAAACCTTAATGGCCCCTTAAATGTGACTCATGTCCTCTGAGCCCCTGCAACTGACCTCTGCTGCTCCTTATGATCTTGGGCAAGTCACTTAACCTTCCATTGCCTCCGGTACAAACTTAGATTGTGAGCCCTCCTGGGACAGAAAAATATCCAGTGTACCTGAATGTAACTCACCTTGAGCTACTACTGAAAAAGGTGTGAGCAAATAAATAAATAAACACACACACACACACACACAAAATCACTAAAAATTGTTTTACATTAAATGCGGAAAACAATCAAAGTCAGTAATTTGCCAAGGGAGGAATCAATCTGGTCAACATTCAACCAACAGTGGTCAGCATTTTTTTAAACATTAACCATCGCAAGCTAAGTTAGACCCAATTAATCAATTCCGGACCATGTGTGGGCACTGGCAGAAGCGTAGCCAGGTTGAGGCATCGGGGGGGAGCAGAGAGTAGACTGCCGATGGTGCCGGCACTTATTTTTGATGTGACAGATCGTATGAAAAATAGGTGCCGGTGCCAGCAGAAATCCATTTGGGGGAGCAGTTTCTCCCCTGGCGACCCACCTAGCTATGCCACTGGGCACTAGTATTGAATATATGGGTCAGACCGGACTGCTGCTGTTTGCCCAAATTTATGCAGGGCCCAGCCAATAATCAGCAGGGACCCACATAACATCTTTATACAGGTCTTGACATAAGTGGATTTGTCATTATCTTCCACCCAACCCACCCTACTGATGCCAATCTCCCCTCCCAAACCCCACGATATCAGACCCGTCCTCCAGGCCCCTCCCCTGAAATCAAACTCCCAGTCCTTAGGCATAAGATAAGCTTTGGGGAGGCCTGAGGTGGCTGGGCGAGAGAGAATTGAGAAGGAGTGTCCAATCTCAAATTGGCCTAGAGGGGGAGTTCTGCTGTTGGGAGGGGCCTGGAAGGGGGGTTGGACCATGTTGGGGGGTTAGTCCAAGATGGGGGGAGCGGGAGGAAGAGGAGCTCTTTGACCACTACCCAGAAGCTATGTAGGTGCCAGATGATATTAAATGGCGGGCACCTGCATAGCTAAGCAATCAAAGTTAGGACTGCTATTTATGCTATTTATAGCTGCTGGCTCCTCCCCGACTCTGCCCTCAGATGCCTTTCTCCTGCCCACTTTAAAAATGGGCTGCCCAGTTAAGTGCCACTGAGTATCAAAGGCCAGCCCACAGAATGCAATTTAAGTGGACAGTAGCCTCTTTTGCCTGCTTAAATTGCTTGAATATTAGACCCTAGTTATCTATTTATTTATTATAATCTTTCATGAAATGTATAAACGACAAAACAATAAGACAATACAATGAAACACAAGAGGAAATATCAATAGAAGAGCCTATATGATAAGTCGTACATCTCGGTATTGATAACTGTGTGATAAGTGTTGAAAGTTGAGAGCCATGACCTGACTGTGTTAAGTGAGTTTGTATGTAAACAAGTTGCTACATAGTGTGGACCGATGAGGATAAGAGCGAGTCACAAGGCAGAGTACCTTGTGTACAACGAGTCACTTCGGAGGTCTAGGTACACTAATAAGTAAGCTTAGAAGGACTGCTGCTCACTAAAATAATTGCAGAGTGCCGGGTGTTGATTCTGCTGGTAAATAGAGCTGTGTTGTATAAAGACTATAACCAGTGCTACTGCCATGCTTGATCTCACAAAAACAAAGCAGACCAGGCTAAGAAACTGGAGGGCCGTGTCCAGCATTCATAAGCCAATTTGCTGAATAACATCAGTATTTAAGAAAGGACAGGACAGTGTGGGAAGGGACAGCCATGTTTGTTGGCATGCAGCAAAAAATGAATTGGCAGGTGGCGTATATGTTAAAAAGATTTCCTGCAAGAGATTCACTCTGGAATCATGATTTATACAAGCAGCAGTGACGCCAGGCTGTCTCTCACAGTTCAGGGGAGTTGTTTCAACCTTGCATCACTGCTGCTCACTGAATATACAGGACAACACTAAACTGTTCATTATACCCATCAGTGTCAACATTCATTTCTTAAATCAACAATGAAGACATTTGAATCTGTGAGCCTACTTTTTTTTTGTCTTATCTTTCTCTTTTTCAAGGAAAGATTTACAACGGTTCTCCATCTGTGAGGATAATCATGTATGCAGCAAAAGGCACATTTTCAAAAGCTGATGCATTGGAATGAGCTGTGATGCCATGTGTGATCCATAAATATATTTAAATTGTATGCTCTTCTAACCATGACTGACATCGATAATTTTTTTTTTATTGTTTTTGTAAGAGATGGCTGGTGTTTGAAAACTTACCAGGAGCTTGTAAGTGTCCCAGAGGAAGTAGCAACAAGAACAATTCTTCCACGAATTAAAATGCAGCAAAAGCAAATATTTTCAGCAAGTATATCTCTGTTTCATCAGCCTGAGCAGAGTTGGTTTGTGACTACGTGCAGAAACTGTATTGATTCAGAGACCTCACAAGCTCCAAAGCAAAATGTGCAAAAGTTCTGAAAACATGTACTGCACATCAAGTCACCCTACTGAATATATACAAAACTGTGGGCACTAAAAACACACACACACACATGGAGGGGGGGGGTTGGCCCTCTGGAGGGTGAATAACCCAAGTCAGTCAAATATAAACTATCATGAAAGCACACATTCATGCAGTATTGGCAAAAATAGCTTCCAAAGATCTTCATCACGGCCCAAAAAAGAATAATTGGAGGATGTAGGAAGGGGTGACGAGCACTACCCCTACCAGACACTGGCCCCAAACAGTGAGTCATCCACATACATATATATCTTTTACTGGACTCCTAGAGCTCTCAGACTACAACATATTTACCCCTGCTCCGTGCTAGACTACTGCCTAGTCGCTCAGTTTCTATTATGTCTCAAGAACAGATTTTTGCATGTTAGATTTTTTGTTTATCCAAAAGCATTAAAACATAAAAATGATCTAGAACAAGTCTATAAACTGTATTAGAAAAAAGGTTGTGGTTTTTGTTGTTTTTTGTAGGCTGCAAAAATTTCCCACATATATCCATTTTCAAAACACCACTTTTTTGCAGCTCTCATCTCTTAAAAAAAAATGTTTTAACTTCAAGGCCCCAGGAACAGCAGCAGCCCCCATTGACCATAAGTGTGGCCCCCTCTCTTCTCTCAGTAATACAGACTCCCCCCACCAGCACCACGTCCTGAGGCTTGCTGGTGGCACAGTCTCCAAAACAACTGCTCTGTTTTCCTTCAGGATTATGTGGTTCTCGGTGAGTTTGAGTTATGCAGCATACAAACTCTCATGCTTGCGAGACTGTGAAAACAGTGAAGCTTGGACACCAAACAGATCAAACTTACTAAGAACCACATAATGCTTGGGGGGGGGGGGGGGGAACCAGAACAGCTGTCCTGAGGCAGTGCCTGTGGCAAGACTTTGGGACATTAACAAAACAGGAGAAAACACAGTTTGGAGGGATTGGGGACAAAAAATGACCACTGACTGGGAGGAGAGATTTGTGGGAGTTAAAACTGATTGGTGGACAAGGTGTTCTGGGTTTAGAACAAGTCTGTACTTTGAGAGCCAAGACTGAGCAGAACTAAAGTAAGACTGAACATAAGAAAGATCAATTTGATGCAGTGAAAGCAGAGAAAACCAAAAGAATATCATCTGCATAGATGTAGAAATTAATATTTAGATCTTGAAGGAGAGAAGCAAGTGAACTAAGAAAGATATTGTACAAAAGGGGAGGTAGAACAGAACCCTGAGGGACACCATACTGAAGCGGTTTAGGGGCAGAGGTTGAGGACCCTATAGAAACAGAGAAGGTACGGTCTGATAGAAAAGATGAGAACCAAACCAAAACTGTGTCAGAAATACCAGCCTCAGAAAGATGACGGAGAAGAAGTGAGTGATCAACATCAAATGGCAGATGAAAGTTCGAGTGTTTTATCAAGGGTAGAGTGTAGATCACTAACTAAGGAAGTCAAAACAGATTCAGTATCATGGTGATGGTGGAAACCCGCTTAGTGGGGGTGAAAAATTACAGTGTCTTCAGTAGAGATGAGAGTAGACAACTCGTTCGACCAGTTTAGAAAGAAAACATGTTAGAAATAGGACGGTAATTAACAGGATCACTGGGGTTCAGATCAGGGTTCTTTTTTTAATAGGACAGACTAAGGACTGTTTCCAGCCTGTTGGAACAGAACCTGATGTCAAACTTTTGTTCAGCATTTCGAGTATAAAAGGGAGAAGATCGTGAGAAGGAATAGAATACCAACTAGGAGGGAAAGGGTCAAGTGGGCAAAAAGTAAGTTTAGTGTTGGAAAGATGCAATTTAAGAGAAGACAGTGAGTGATAGGGTTGGGAATGAGGAAACTAAAGAAGTAAAAATAGGGGCTAATTGATCTCTAGTCTGAAAGGAAAGTGGTTTTTGAAAAGGTAAGACTGACGGTAAGCTGAGGAAGAGGAGCTAAAAGTGAAGAGATCGTCGGTAAAAGCAGTAGCAAGGGCATCAGCAGAAGGAATCAGAGAATGAAGGGGAAGATTTTAACCTATTGGATGAAATGGAATATCCAATCTGCAAAACTGGTCAGAAGAAGAAATATCTTGGACTCCAACAGGTTCTCCTCTGACAAATGGTAATGAAACCCATAAAAAGAGGCACAACTGGTCATTGTACCTAGGAATGGAAAAACAATTCTTAATGTGAAGGTAGATAGTCACCAGAGCACCAGTGATCATAGACAGGGTCTAATCATTTCTATAGCACTACTAGATGTTCACAGTGCTGTACACATTACATGCAGGTACTTTCTCAGGGCTCACAATATATGTTTTTGTACCTAGGGCAATGGAGGGTTAAGTGACTTGCCCAAGTAAGCTGCAGTGGGAATTCAACCAGGGTCACATGATCAAAGCCCACTGTACTAACCATTAGGCTACACCTCCACTCTTTGTGGATAATTTACTGTGCTCCCACCACCACCACCACCAAATTCCAATGCCTAAAAACATTGTTTCTGTGTAGATTGAACTATCAGATTGCTATACAACTTCCTTCCAGTGCCAACTCTCAAGTGCGTTATGAAACAATACAAAACCCTGCATAAGGGATCTTCAGAGCCTGTATACAACAAGCCTACCAAACCAACACAGCACTGCTGAGATTCACAAAGTACCAACCCCTATCTATGAAAAGGCAGCATTGCAAATATTGGGGCAACCCAAAACTACCACCAGCCAAACGCAGCCTCCGGCAGAAGTTCCACCTTGTACACACACCATTTCCAGTGCCACAAAATATTTTTGCCACGGCGCTAACCTGGCGGTAATCACTGCCCAGTTACCGTTGGGTTACCTCGGGAGCCCTTACTGCCACCTCAATGGGTGGCAGTAAGTGCTTCCCACCACATGGCCACATAGTAAGAGTACTGTTACTGCATGGCTCTTTTTTAGGGGCTTTCTACCCACTGCGGGGAAAAAGGACCCTGGTGGGTGGGAAAAATGGTCCCCGCTTGCTGCCGCAGGGTCCTTTTCCCCGCAGCTTGGTAAAAGGACCCCATTATTAGGCCCTAGACCATTAATACAGTTACTTGGAAATCAAAGCAAGTGAGTAGCTACAGATCTCTACACAGAAAGTACACATCAACAGAATCCCTTACCTCAGTCACACACACGAAACAGACAAATCCTTGTCAAATACAGAACAAGAGACCATAAACTGGGAGTAACAGTGTACAAACTAAAATTGTGCTGGAAACCCCATGATGTTACACTCCATATGCATTACAACACTGCAGAAATAGAAACAAATGCGGTTCCTCTTCTACTGAGCAAAATACAAAGTCATCAGAGATGTACATTTCCCAAAACTGATATATTCTAATGAATAGGAAATAAAACGAATCAGAGAAAATTTTTCTTCACTCAACGTGTAATTAAAATCTGGAATTCATTGCCAGAGAATGTGGTAAAGGCGGTTAGCTTAGCGGGGTTTTAAAATGGTTTGGATGGCTTCCTAAAGGAAAAGTCCACTGGGGAAAATCCACTGCTTATTTCTAGGATAAGCAGCATAAAATGTATTGTACTTATTTGGGATCTTGCCAGGTACTTGTGACCTGGATTGGCCACTGCTGGAAACAGGATGCTGGGCTTGATAGACCTTCAGTCTGTCCCAGTATGGAAATACTTGCGTACTTATGTAAAATACTTTTTTACTGGTCAATATTCAAAGTGATTTAACTGGACAGAAAGAGCCACTGACTGGTTAAATTGCTTGTTTGGGGCTATCCACTAATTTTCAGAGGCCGTTAACTGGCTATCTCTGCTGAAAATTAGTGGTTAGCACCTAAGTGAAAACTGGCTATTTTGCAGGCATTCCAGGGACAGAGTCGACACTTGACCGCTTTTGTGCCAGTATGCAGCACTTAATCAGCCAGGTAACCGCATAAATGGGGCTGCATAAAACACAGTCCTATCTTTATGAGGCAACCCAAGGCTAATTAAGTTCCAAATATCGACTTAACCAACCATGTGATAGCCGGCACTGCATAAACCGGATATTCAGTGCTGAAGCCCAGACATGGTCCTGCATTGAATATCCGAGAATAATGCCGGTGGCGGTCTCCAAAACACTCACTGCCGCCAGCTGAATATTGACCCCTTAATCTACATTTAACTCAGATGTTTTCATTGATGGCTCAAGGCAAGTTACATTCAGATACAGCGAGGATTTCCCTATCCGCAGAGGGTTTACATTCTTACATCCTCATGCTGTAAGGCGCCAAGTGAGTGCATATTTTATGGAATGGCAGCACTTACACACGTCGTAAATTCCAATAATTGTCATTTATGTGAGTAAGTGCTTGGCGCTATTCTATAAAGAACATGCCTAATGTCACATAACCCCTAATTCTATAAAAGTTGCCAAAAATTGCGCACACAAGTTTGGGCATGCACCCAATGTGCACATGCAACTTCATTGAATAATAAGCTAATTAGATCCATTAATTGGCTTTTTAACAAGCAATTATGGGCACTAATTAGATTTAATTAGAACTTATACATATAAATTGAGGCTCGGAATCTGTGCCTAAATTTTACATGCAAGTAAAAAAATGGGCATGGAAATGGGAGGGTCATGGGTGGAATGGGGTGTTCCTAGCATTTATGCACGTTGTTATAGAATATGGGAGATACAATCCCAATTTAGGCATCTGCATTTGCACCACATTTTACTTAGTGCAATTGGCCAGGCCTAAAGTTAGGCATGATCTCCGGGTGTAAACGCTATTCTATAAACTGTGCCTAACTTTATGTGCAGCTGATAGGATAGTGCTTTTTTCAGCGTCATATTTAAAATTCATCCCCATAGTGCATAACTGCGAGAGGGCATATACATGGGAGGAGCATGTCAAGTGATGCATGTAACTTATAGAACACTATCAGTTGTATGCGTTACATGACACATTTAGGAGTGCCCAACTTACACCAGCCATTGACCTGTCTTAAGTGGGCACGTCTAAATTCTGACCTGGCATTGCAGCTTTGTGCCATTATTCTGTAACGGCTTAGACACACCTAAGTGCCAAATGAAGCATTGGTACTAAGTGCGCCCCGTTGTGGTGCCTGAACTGAGACCCCACAACTTATAGAATCGCCCCCCCCCCCCCCCCCCCGAGGCAATGGAGGGTGAAATGACTTGCCGAAGGTCACAAAAGAAGTGTCAGAAGGATTTGAGCCCTGGCTTCCTTGCTTCTTAGTGCATTGCTCTCCGACTCTGTGGGTGCTGTGGGTGCTTGAGCACCCCCAATATTGAGAAGATTCCTTGTATGTGTCCAGGGAAGGGTTATTTCCATTGGGCTTAGCACCCCCAATAATTTTGAAAAGTTGGCTCCCATTTCTATACTTTCTGTATTTGTTGTCTAGACATTTACATTTTATCAATCCCCCCTTACATATGAAAGCTATTAATAATGCATAAATAGTCAACCTTGTTTATTTCAGACAAATGTCACAATGACAAATATTCATTCTGCAGATCAAAAACAATGCGAGAGTTAGAGAATGTGTGGTAACAAAGGCGTAGCGTTACTAATTTTCTCTTTTTTTTCGGTTTATAGTGGAGAAAAAGACCTCAGTAGTCACCGTTCGGCAACAATGTGCAAAATGCACTCAAATGCCAACGTAATTTTGTTCAAGGCGGGACTTGGGCGTTCCTAAGACTTAGACGTCTTTGAGCCATGATGGAACAAAGCAAAAATGTCCAGCACTGAAACGTTTTCAGCTAGCCCTGTTTTTCTTACAACTAAGGCACAAAAATGTGTCCCAAATGACCAGATGACCACTCGAGGGAATCAGGGATGACCTCCCCTTACACCCCCAGTGGTCAATAATCCCCTCCCACCCCAAAACATTGTGTTGCGGAACATTACTTGCCAGCCTCAGATGTCATACTCATGTCCATGACAGCAGCATAAAGGTCCCTGGAGTAGTTTACTAGACTTCAGACAGGTGGACCCAGGCCCATACCCCCACTACCTGTTACACTTGTGCATGAAACTGTGAGCCCTTCACAACCCACCAGAAACCCACTGTACACACATTTAGGTGCCCCCTTCACCCGTAAGGGCTATGGTAGTGGTGTACAGTTGAGGGTAGTGGGTTTTGGGGGGGTTGGGGGGGTTGGGGGGCTCAGCACACAAGGTAAGGGAGCTGTGTACCTGGTAGCATTTTATGAAGTCCACTGCAATGCCCCCAAGGTGCCCGATTGCTGTCCTGGCATGTCAGGGGGACCAGTCTACTAAAAATGCTGGCTCCTCCTACGTCCCAATGGCTTGACTTTGGACGTTTTAGACTTGGATGTTTTTTTTCGAAAACGGCCGAAAATCAAAACATCCAAATCATAGGAAGTCCATGGTATTTTCGAACACAAAAGATGGACGTCCATCTTTTTTGAAAATGACCATCTCCCCGCTTCAGAATTTGCATGTCTTTGTAAAACATCCAAATTCTGACTTAGACATTTCTTTCGAAAATGCCCCTCCATGTAACTTTGTAAGTCTAAGTACTTTGAAAATATGCCTCCATGTGTTCTTACCTCCAAGGCAATGTTCTTTTCAAAGACTCTCTTTGCCTTCCTTATCATCACTTATCAGTACTTTTACATTTGACTTGTCATTCCTTATGCTGATTTTATTATAGCAGGAGGTCTGTTGCTTCTGTCAGTGTGCTTTCTAAATTGTCAATGTGAAATATTATTCTTTTTATTGAATATTAGGTTGCCAAGATGCCATCAGGGTGTCATGACAGCACAGATTGATGCATGCAAAAGTGTTCCTGTAATAATTTCCAAACCAAAAACAATCCAGTAGGATCCATAAAGCCCCACAACTTACTTACTTAAACTTTTTATTTAGTTGGATTTATGTACCACCTTTTTGAAGAAATTCACTCAAGATGGTATACAGCATGAATAATCCAGACATAGGAAACAAATATAGCAAAAAAGTTTTCAAATAACAGTACACATTATGATATAGTATGTTACTTCTAATATCAACACATCAGAAATTAAAATTTCTTAATAGACACCATAGGATGTAAATGGAAGTAGAACAAATAGACCAGTGGTTCTCAACCTTTCTCCTGTTGTGACACAACTTTCAGACATTATTCAGCTGCGTGACACTGATTGCTGCAATTCACAACTGATCAAAAACACTTACCCCACTCCCCCCCATATCATTTCATTGCTAGGTACATAAGTACATAAGTAATGCCATACTGGGAAAAGACCAAGGGTCCATCGAGCCCAGCATCTTGTCCACGACAGCAGCCAATCCAGGCCAAGGGCACCTGGCAAGCTTCCCAAACGTACAAACATTCTATACATGTTATTCCTGGGATTTTGGATTTTTCCAAGTCCGTTTAGTAGCGGTTTATGGACTTGTCCTTTAGGAAACCGTCCAACCCCTTTTTAAACTCTGCTAAGCTAACCGCCTTCACCACATTTTCCGGCAATGAATTCCAGAGTTTAATTACACGTTGGGTGAAGAAAAATTTTCTCCGATTTGTTTTAAATTTACTACACTGTAGTTTAATCGCATGCCCCCTAGTTCTAGTATTTTTGGAAAGCGTGAACAGACGCTTCACATCCACCTGTTCCACTCCACTCATTATTTTATATACCTCTATCATATCTCCCCTCAGCCGTCTCTTCTCCAAGCTGAATAGCCCTAGCCTCCTTAGTCTTTCTTCATAGGGAAGTCGTCCCATCCCCGCTATCATTTTAGTCGCCCTTCGCTGCACCTTTTCCAATTCTACTATATCTTTCTTGAGATGCGGCGACCAGAATTGAACACAATACTCAAGGTGC
Source organism: Microcaecilia unicolor (assembly GCF_901765095.1). NCBI lineage: Eukaryota > Metazoa > Chordata > Amphibia > Gymnophiona > Siphonopidae > Microcaecilia > Microcaecilia unicolor. Next base: position 358,153,046 of record NC_044033.1, on the reverse strand, counting down.
GGTCGCACCATGGAACGATACAACGGCATTATAACATCCGCACACCTGTTTTCCATACCTTTCCTAATAATACCCAATAGGTGCGCTATAGAAATGATAGTAGTAGTAGTAGTAGTATTGCTGCTAATGATAATACAAGAGAAATACAGAAGCAATGGTGATGACTATGAGGAGAAGAGGGAGTGATGGAATAGAGGCCTGCAACAATTCCATTTGGGGCTGGTGGAAGGACTAATTATGAAGATTTCAAGCACCCAATTTCTAGATTATCAGCTCTCTCCAACCTTCTGTGCATATGATAGTTAAAGAAAGCACAAGCCTAGTGTCAAATTTTTGGTGACACACCTCCCAGCTCTTGGTAGCATACCAATGTGTCCCAACACACTGGTTGAGAACCACTGATATAGACAGATAAATTAGAATAATAGGAATTAGATAGATGACTGCTGGCCTTGGCCAACTTCTTCCTGATGCTACCAAAATAAACACCATCACCAGCCCATAAGAAATGGGACCATCAAGCATTTTCTGTGAGGTACTGTCTGCCTAAATCTCACTCAATCACTACTATAGGATTGCCATGTGTTATGGGATAATGATGACAATAGCAAACACTGAAGTAAAACTGGATGGTGTTACAAAACTCATCTGGCATCTTAATAGAAAGTATGTTACATTACATTTCTGACATATCCTGCTATCGCCTCACAGTTCAAAGCAGGTCACAAAAGGAAGGTCAAAAGGCCAGGACAATATCTGGGCCTTACATAAAATATCGCTAGCCTGATATTACTAACGCCTATGTTTACTAAGTAGCATTATGGGCGCGTTAGCATTTTTAAAGGATATAAATGGTTTATGCGCATTATCCGAAAGTTAGTTAAAAAATGTATATAGTTCAATATAAAGGTGTCACCTTATTTTTTGGGGTTTTTTTCTTTTATTTATATTTGTTAACTTTTAAAGTGCACTAACACAATTACCACATTACTTTATCCTAAATTTAAAATAAAATTATTTTTTCTACCTTAGCTATCTGACCATTTAATTTTTCTGTAGAGGGGGAGAAGCAGAAATATGGAAATACTTTTTTTTTAAACTACTTTCCAAATTTGTACTTTGTTACTAAGTACAAAAGTACAGCCAGATGTACTTAAATACTGTAACAAAGTATTTTGTTACTCCCCATCTCTACCCATCGAGTCTGCCCATCCACAGCATCCACTATCTCCTCCACTACCTAAGTTATCCCATGTGCCTATGCCTTGCTTTCTTGAATTCAGATACAGTCCTGGTCTCCGCCACCTGTAAGTCTAACTGCTTTGAAAGTATGCCTCTTCGGGGTATGTTTACTAAGGTGCGTTAGCGTTTTTAACGCACTTGTAAATTTAAGGCACATTAAACGCTAATGCACCTATACATTTCTATGGGTGCATAAGCGTTTAACGCGCATTCACTGTTTACGCGTGTTAAAAACGCTAATGCGCCCATTACGCCACTTAGCAAACATAGCCCTAAGTGACTTAACGACCCTTGCAGCCGATCCTTTTAGCTTCTTTCTAACCATCTTCTTCATGTTATTATAGTCCCCCTTTCAAAAATTAAATACAGATACAATAGATTTCCTTTGTGGCTTCATTCCAGATAGTAGCTCAAACTTGATCGTGTTATGATCACGGTTTCCTAGTGACCCAACACCTTAACGTCTCGTACTATGCCCTGCACACCACCAAGTACTAGTTCTAAAATGCCCCCCCCCCCCCCCCTTTGTCGGTTCCTGGACCAGTTGCTCCAAGAAGCAGTCATTTACTACATCTAAGAATTTTACCTCCCTAGCGCTCCCTGATGTAGCATTTATCCAGTCAATATTGGGATAATTGAAATCAATAATACATAAACAATTCTACCTCTTATACAATAAGTTTGAGGGCACTCTGGCAGGCACACCATAAAAAAGTGGAGAAAAAAAGACTTCAGAACGATCGGTTCCACCTCGTTTTTAAAGGACACACCTTAGATATAATGAGGGAGCCGTTTACAATCATATGTCTTCACAAAAAAAACTCCACATAAACTTTCAAAGGAGCACTGTCATGTGCCACCACAAACCTTGTAGGAGACTCAATTCAATTATCCAAGCTTGGAAAATGTACTTAGCTCAATATGCTGATGTTCTCGCCATTAATCATTCAGTCCAGATCCCAATGCTGTACATTCTCAAAATTCCTCAAATCCCGACAGGGAAGCCCTGTTTCGCTATTTCATAGCTGCCTCAGGGGAATATTTTCTTTCTTTCTCCTCCAAGCATTTTAAATTCCCGTCCGTCTCCAAGACGGACTCGTTTTAATGTCCATTCAGATAAGATGACTAAGATTATCAAACGTCATCTACCAATGTTACAAGTGCATCCGTGTTTTCAGGATTTAAGAGTAATTTTTGCATTTCAACGCAATACGAATCTTAATGATGTTTTGTGTCCAGCGGATGTATGGAATCGTGATAATATGAGAAGATCAAAACCAGGGTGTCATAAAACCTGTGATCGTTGTTCTGTGTGCAATATTATGATTCAATCCAATCAATTTATAGATCCGCGCTCTAAGCGTGTGTATTTCCTATAGTCGAATACGGATTGCACCTCGAAGAATGTCATATACATCATAATGTGCCCGTGTGCATTAAGCTATGTGGGGCAGACGTCTCGAAGTTTAAAGACTCGTTTGATCGAACACAGACATTGCATTCAAGCAGGGAAGGTTTATGAACCAATGGTAGCGCATTGTGCTCAATACCAACATCAGTTTTCGGATTTAAAATGTATTATACTGGAGCAATTGAGAGTGACAGAACGTAGAGGAGATATTAGACGGATATTAAGACAGAGAGAGCAGCGTTGGATATTTGAATTAAAGACTGTTATACCGGGGGGGGTTTAAATGTGGCGATTGAATGGAAGGCTTTTTTGTGATCGTCTCATTGGATAATGAAGACATTACGTCAGACGCTGAGTATATATACATGCAAAGAGAAAAATGAAGCCGTCAGCCATTTTCTGTTCCAGGGTGTCTTGGAGACAGACGGGAATTTAAAATGCTTGGAGGAGAAAGAAAGAAAATATTCCCCTGAGGCAGCTATGAAATAGCGAAACAGGGCTTCCCTGTCGGGATTTGAGGAATTTTGAGAATGTACAGCATTGGGATCTGGACTGAATGATTAATGGCGAGAACATCAGCATATTGAGCTAAGTACATTTTCCAAGCTTGGATAATTGAATTGAGTCTCCTACAAGGTTTGTGGTGGCACATGACAGTGCTCCTTTGAAAGTTTATGTGGAGTTTTTTTTGTGAAGACATATGATTGTAAACGGCTCCCTCATTATATCTAAGGTGTGTCCTTTAAAAACGAGGTGGAACCGATTGTTCTGAAGTCTTTTTTTCTCCACTTTTTTATGGTGTGCCTGCCAGAGTGCCCTCAAACTTATTGTGTAAGAGGTAGAATTGTTTATGTATTATTGATATTTTATTCTACCTATTCCGGATAATTGAAATCACCCATTATTATAATGTTGCCCAATTTGCCAGCTGAATTTCTGTAAACATTTGTTTATCCGTTTGTTCGTTCTGTCTTGGCAGAGAGTTTTTGGAGAATGATCATTTAGAGTGCTGAGATACGACCCAAACAGAATACCTGAAGATTATCCCAGTGATCTAATTCTGCAAACAACCCCTTCAGCTTGGGACAAAGGTTTGCTTCATAGATCTGGTTGATAGAATTAGGAAAACTCCCAGGTATCTGATAGAACCAGAAGCCCAATAAAGAGGAAAGGATTGCTGCAAAGATTGTATAGCCTCTGTTGTCATTGTAAGATTAATAATTTCAGATTTTTCCAAATTAATTTTAAACCCTGAAACAAGGTGATGTAAATCTAGGATATCAACTACAGCTGGTAAAGAGGTGCAGGGACATGTCAATGTCAACAGTATATCATCTGCGAATAGCATAATCTTATGAACTGTCCCTCCATCTCTGATCCCAGTGACTGCAGGAGATGTGTGGATTAAATTTGCCAATGGCTTGACGGATAAAGTGAAAAGTAAGGGGGATAATGCACACTCCTGTTGAGTGCCTCAAAAAAGCTCAAAAGAGGAAGTAAAAGAGCCATTCAGTTAAAGCATGGCCAATGGATATTTGTACAATGTCTGTATCTGATACAAAGAAGGCCCAGACAGGCCTATTTTCCTCAGAATTGCTAGCACACATGGCCAGGATACCCTATCAAAGGCCTTCTCTGCATCCAGGAATACCAAAATAGAGGGATCCCCACTCTGCTCCGCACTAGATATGAGATGTAAGACCCTTCTGTTATTGAATGTCTGTCTGTCCTGTATAAATCCTGCATGATCTTCAGGAATTTAAAAAAAAAGTAGGACCTTCTGAAGTCTATGTGCAATAATTTTAGTGAAAATTTTGTAATCTGTGCCAAGTGAAGAGATAGGTCTATATGAACTGCAAAGATGAGAGTTTTTATTAGGTTTAAATAATATCGTCACTGCAGCTAGTTGCCACGAATGAGGCAGAATTGTATCTGCATCAATGGAATTATAAACTTTAATGAGCAGCAGAGCCAATATGCCTTTAAGCTTTATAGGATTTATTACTGTAGCCATCATAGCCCGGAGCTTTGCCATCAGGAAGATGCTTAATGGCCCATAACACCGTATCAACCATAATAGGGACAGAGGGAGCTTCAGCTTCAAAGAGTGCCAGAACTGGAAGAGAAATGTGCGCTAAAAATGCATCAATCATGGCCATAGATGGAGTAGTCTCCAGGGTCTACAGCTATTTATAGAATGTTAGGAAAGCCTGTTGAATATCTACTTCTTATGTGCACCATTGGCCCTAGTTATATATGATTTTGTAGATATAATTACAAGTAGCCTGTCACTTCAGTTTGTGGGCCAGTACCCTACTTGCCTTATTATTGAATTCAAAATATTCCTGTTTAGTACGTTTCAAATGTGCATTGAAAGTATAAGCTCAATCTAGCCTTATGTAGAGTAGCCTGTTGTCTTGGGGAACCTTGCCCCTATTTACAAAGGCATTCTAAGGAGAGAATCTCATCCCTAAGAGCCTATTCATTTTGGTGTGTATCTTTATGAATGTGGACTTGCAAAGAGATTAAATGCTCCTGTATCACCACTTTTAGGCATTCCCAAGGTTATGTCTGGAGTTTCATTAAAATGTACAAAACTCTAGCAAATTCTTTTCTAAACTCTGCAAGATCACCGGCTCATCTAACAGAGCATCATTCAAACGCAAAGAAGCTGAAGTGTACCTGCTACCATGTATCACTAGATGAACTGTAATAGGAGCATGATCTGACTGGGTTTAAGGTGTATATCTACTGCATAAACATATTTATGGAGTAAGGAATCCCCCAATCAGATATCCAATCTGGAGTAGACATCATCTGTAGGAGAGTAGAAAATTCCTCTCTTCTCCATGCACCTCTCTCCATATATCATGGAGACACCATTGAGTTATAAAAGCAAGCGCAGTCTGTCCTAGCATGGTGTAACCCTGGTAGCCGAGTTACCTAAACTTGGATTGAGAGTGATATTAAAGTCTCCCCCTATCAAAAGCAGACCATCTATGTTTTGGGAAAGTATATCAGAAATGTGAGCAAAGAATGACCCTTGGTTTTGGTTAGGGGCATATAAGGTGAAAAGGGTAAATACAATCCCCCTGACATCTACCACCAAAAGGAGGTACCACCCCTCTTTGTCCAAAACTCTCTTACGAACATTCCAGGGATGCGTGTTACCTAGGAGAATACTCACCCCTGTATTTTTGGGATGGACACTGTTGGAGGCTAGATGTATTGCAGCAATATGTATAGAATGTTTGTACGTTTGGGAAGCTCGCCAGGTGCCCTTGGCCTGGATTAGCCGCTGTCGTGGACAGGATGCTGGGCTCGATGGACCCTTGGTCTTTTCCCAATGTGGCATTACTTATGTACTTATGTACTAGTAAGTAAATGCTCATGCTTCAACAAACGATGCATTTCTTGAATAAAAAGCACATCTGCCCCCAAATGTGTCACTTCTTTAAATAGGAGATGATGTTTATAAGGAATATTCAGTACCTTAACATTGAAAGGCATACATGTTAATTCAACCATACATCTTCAGGAACATAGTATAGCTTAGTAAAACTCATCCTCTCAGATACACATTTATAAACCTCATGAACATAGACCCACGACCCGTCCAATCCAAAACCAATAAATTCCACCCATCACCCCCCTCTTTCAATCCCCATCTCACCCTCCAATCCCATCCTTCTCCCCAACCTTAGAAGCCTGCCAATGAAGGCAGAAGTGCATGACCATGGGGGAGGGGTGGGGGGAGACGTACAGCAGGTCTACAGTCCTGTAATTTTAGCAGTAGATAGCACTTCTGCAGGTTATCCGAAACAGAGAGTTTCAATCAAACAAGACAAAATGTGGTCAACCATAAATGGACTAAGAAAGAGAGCATATAGACTCAGGACCAGGATGCACAAGGTCCCCCAGAAGCTCCTCCATTCAGGTAGTGAGGACAGTGATGCTCCCGTTGCTGGGTAGTGCAAAGAAAAAAACACAAAAAGCTCCTGTAATGCTTCACGTTCCCTTCTCAGAGGACAGATATGAGCCTGACTCCTGGCACGTTAAACATCCCCTGTGTTCTTTACTGTACTTTTTCTTTTACTTAAGTATTAAAATATACATTTATTTTTACTTTATTTAAGTATTTTGACCTAGTACTTTGAACAACAAAGTAGTCAGGTAGCCACTGGACCTTGGAATCTCCCAGGTCTTTAACAATCTTCTACAAATCCACACAAAAGAGTAGTTTCCACCTAAAGGGCAACTTCACCAGACGAGATTTGGATGCCACATCAGCAGCCCAATGCCTCAACCATAGGCAGTGTCACACTGAAACGGCTAAGGCCATAACCTTAGCCGACACTCAGAGAACATCATAGAGTCTGACAAATAGGACAACCCCACCTCCAGGGTAGGGAGAAAGTCTGGAGGTAAGTCTAACGTGGACAATCGTTGAATCCACAATAAAGAAGCCCTGGCTACAAAAGAAGAAGAAGAAAATGCTGCCTGTAGTTGAAAGGCAAGCTTCAAGGAAGCCTCAACCTTGTGGTCATGCATATCCTTTAATGCAGTGCTGCCTTCAGCAGGGATAGTGGTACATTTAGTAACCGCCATAATAAGGACATCCAACTTAAGCAGAGCAAACTGCTCTAAATCAGATGGCAGAATGGGATATAATTTGGACATAGCGTGAAACCACCCAGGGGTTAGAATCATAGGTCTCTCACTGAGCTGCAATAAGCTCCTGCAAAGCCTCATGAATATGGAAAGATAAATGAAGTCTCTTAGCACCTAACATAATAGATAGAGCAGGACCACAGGACTGAGAAGCAAGGGAAGAAATGTTTAAAGCCTCCATAGATTTTGTGATCAACAGAGGCAACTCTACTGTCAAAAACATCTACCTACAGTAGGATCATCATCCCTGTCTGCAGTGGTGTGCTGGAGCCGGCTCGCACCGGCTCGCAAGAGCCGGTTGTTAAATTTTCTTCCGGCTTGTGAGCCGGTTGTTGAAAATAGCGAGCCGGCTCTGGCTCTCCGCCCTCCCTCCTCCCTCCCTCCGGATCCGCCTCACCGCCCGCTTGTTTTTTAAATTCTTCGCTTCCAGCACCGAGTCGTCGACTGTCCTGAGTCCTCCCTTGTCGATTTGCGCTTTAAAAATGGCCACCAAGACTTCCAGAGGCGGCCTCGCGAGACTTCGGCTGAAGTCTTGGCATCCATTTTGAAGCATGAATCGTCAAGGGAGGACTCAGGACAGTCGGCGACTCGGCGCTGGAAGCGAAGAATTTAAAAAACAAGCGGGCGGTGAGGGACCGGATCCGGAGGGAGGTAGGAAAAGAAGAATTCACAAAACAACTCGGGAGGGGGTGGCAGGGGGGAAAAGAGAGTTGCTGCTGGGCATGGGTAGATGGAGGGGGTCGCTGGACATGGGTGCATGCAGGGCAGGGGAGAGGAGGGCACACTGTTGGACATGGGTGCATGCAGGGCAGGGCAGAGGAGGGTCACTGGGTATGGGTGCATGCAGGGCAGGGGAGAGGAGGGTCACTGCTGGACATCTGGGTGCATGCAGGGCAGAGCAGAGGAGGGTCGCTGGGTATGGGTGCATGCAGGGCAGGGGAGAGGAGGGTCACTCCTGGACATGGGTGCATGCAGGGCAGGGGAGAGGAGGGTACACTGCTGGACATGGGTGCATGCAGGGCAGGGGAAAGGAGGGTCACTGCTAGACATCTGGGTGCATGCAGGGCAGGGCAGAGGAGGGTCGCTGGGTATGGGTGCATGCAGGGCAGGGGAGAGGAGGGGAGAGAGAAGAAATGCTGGACATGGATGGAGGGGAGAGAAGAGTGAGGAAGGAGATGAGATGAGGGAAAAGGAAGAGAGGAGAAAAACTGCACATGGATGAAGAAAATAGGCAGAAGCTGAGGACCAGAAATGAAGAAGAAAGGAGGAAAGAAAGAAATGGAAAGGAAGCCCTGGAAACGGAGTTAAGAGGACAGATAGCAGCAGAATCGGATACTGGGCCAGCATGATCAGAAAAACAGTCACCAGACAACAAAGGTAGAAAAAAAATCACTTTATTTTCATTATAGTATTTGGAATATGTTCACTTTGAGAATCAGGTGCTCAACATTAAAAGTTTATATTTATTTACTTATTTATGGCATTTTATCCCACATTCAACATGAATTAGATTGGAACCTGGGATCATTTAATTTTTTTTCCTGGAGAGAGTAATGCATTGCCCCCCTCCCCCGCTATAGCCAGCTCTGCAATTTTGGGGGGGGGCGCAGAGGTGGACGGGGGGGGCGCAGTGGTGGATGGGGGAGGGGCGCTGAGGTGGACTGGGGAGAGAGCCTGTTGTTAAAAATTTGCCGGCACACCACTGCCTGTCTGCCTCTGAAATGTCCAAGTCAAGGCTATCAGCAGAACTAGGACAGTTATAATACAGAAAACCTCCAAATCCTGCGAAACAGAAAGTTTTTGTTTCTTAGGAAGCTGTCATCAAAAGCAATGTGATGGGAAGGAGAGGCAGCTTGAGCTGACTTTAATAAAAAGGCCTGATGTAATAAAAGAACAAATTCAGGCAAAAATGGCAGGGCAGAGACTTATACCCCCGCAAAAACAACACCCTGGGACACAGTAGCGTGTGAGGAACCCACCGACAAAATGGCCACTGAAGCATCACAGAGGTGGTGAGCCCGCCAAAACTGCCATTGGAGCGAGTCGGATTGAACTCCAAGAGACGGAGTACTGACGGCCAAAATAGGCAAAAGCAGCATGTCCACAGAAGTACTACTACTACTACTATTTAGCATTTCTATAGCGCTACAAGGCGTACGCAGCGCTGCACAAACATAGAAGAAAGACAGTCTCTGCTCAAAGAGCTTACAATCTAATAGACAAAAAATAAAGTAAGCAAATCAAATCAATTAATGTGTACAGGAAGGAGGAGAGGAGGGTAAGTGGAGGCGAGTGGTTACAAGTGGTTACGAGTTAAAAGCAATGTTAAAGAGGTGGGCTTTCAGTCTAGATTTAAAGGTGGCCAAGGATGGGGCAAGACGTAGGGGCTCAGGAAGTTTATTCCAGGCGTAGGGTACAGCGAGACAGAAGGCGCAAAGTCTGGAGTTGGCAGTAGTGGAGAAGGGAACAGATAAGAAGGATTTATCCATGGAGCGGAGTGCACGGGAAGGGGTGTAGGGAAGGACGAGTGTGGAGAGATACTGGGGAGCAGCAGAGTGAGTACATTTATAGGCTAGTAGAAGAAGTTTGAACAGGATGCGAAAATGGATAGGGAGCCAGTGAAGCGACTTGAAGAGAGGGGTAGTATGAGTAAAGCGACCCTGGCGGAAAATGAGACGGGCAGCAGAGTTTTGAACCGATTGGAGAGGGGAGAGGTGACTAAGTGGGAGGTCAGCAAGAAGCAGATTGCAGCAGTCTAAACGAGAGGTGACAAGGGTGTGGATGAGGGTTTTGGTAGAGTGCTCGGAAAGAAAGGGGCGGATTTTACGGATGTTGTAAAGAAAGAAACGACAGGTCTTGGCGATCTGCTGGATATGAGCAGAGAAGGAGAGAGAAGAGTCAAAGATGACCCCAAGGTTTCGAGCTGAGGAGACAGGGAGAATGAGAGAGCCATCAACAGAAATAGAAAACGGGGGGAGCAGGGAGGTGGGTTTGGGGGAAAAATGAGAAGCTCGGTTTTGGTCATGTTTAATTTCAGGTGGCGTTGAGACATCCAGACAGCAATGTTAGACAAGCACACTGAAACTTTGGTTTGGTTGCAAGGTGAGATATCAGGGGTAGAAAGGTAGATGTGGGAGTCATCAGCATAGAGATGGTAGGAAAAGCCATGGGATGAGATTAATGAACCAAGGGAAGAAGTGTAGATAGAAAAGAGGAGGGGACCAAGGACAGAACCCTGAGGTACGCCGACAGGCAGAGGGTTAGAAGTAGAAGAGGATCCACCAGAGTGAACACTGAAGGTGCGGAGGGAGAGGTAGGAAGAGAACCAGGAAAGGACAGAGCCCTGGAATCCAAGTGACGACAGGGTATCGAAGAGTATGCTGTGATCGACAGTGTCAAAAGCAGCAGAAAGATCAAGAATGAGGATGGAATAGAGACCTCTGGATTTAGCCAGTAATAGGTCATTGGAGACTTTAGTAAGCGCAGTTTCGGTTGAGTGGAGACGGCAAAAACCAGATTGTAGTGGGTCAAGAATAGCATGTGAGGAGAAAAAATCAAGGCAGCGGTGGTAATTTGGAGAGAAAAAGGAGGAGGGAGATGGGTCGGTAATTAGAGGGACAAGTAGGGTCGAGTGAAGGCTTCTTAAGGAGAGGTGTGACCACAGCATGTTTAAAAGCAGTAGGGACAGTTGCAGTGGAAAGTGAGAGGTTGAGAATGTGACAGATAAAAGGAATAAGAGCAGATGAGATGGCATTAAGAAGGTGGGTGGGAATGGGATCAGAGGAACAGGTGGTACATTTTGAGGAAGAAAGGAGAAGTGTAGTTTCCTCTACAGTAACTTCAGGAAAGGAGGAAAAGGAATAAGGGGAAGGAGAGAGCGGGGGACGGACTAGTGGAGGGAGAGGTGGCGAGGTAGAGAATTCAAGGTAAAGCAAAGCGTGCAGGAACTGGTAGCCAAGAGCTTACCCCTGCAGCACGCACAAGACTTAATAGGCTCAAACCTAAAGAATAATAAATATACTCACAGAAAACAGCCAGCCTTATAACCTCCAAGGCACTGAAGCCCCACAATCTTTCCACAGCACAAGTGCTCTCAAAATGATAGAAGCATCTAGGACTCTTCAGCTTGAAGAAGAGACGGCTGAGGGGAGATATGATAGAGGTCTATAAAATAATGAGTGGAGTGGAACGGGTAGACGTGAATCATTTGTTTACTCTTTCCAAAAACACTAGGACTAGGGGGCAAGCGATGAAGCTACAAAGTAGTAAATTTAATACGAATTGGAGAAAATGTTTCTTCACTCAACATGTAATTAAACTCTGGAATTCGTTGCCAGAGAATGTGGTAAAGGCGGTTAGCTTAGCGGGGTTTAAAAAGGGTCTGGATGGCTTCCTAAAGGAAAAATCCATAGACCATTATTAAATTGACTTGGGAAAATCCACTGCTTATTTCTGGGATAAGCATCATAAAATGTATTGAGCTTTTCTGTTGATCTTGACAGGTATTTGTGACATGGATTGGCCACTGTTGGAAGAAGGATAGTGGGCTTAATAGACCTTTGGTCTGTCCCAGTGTGGCAATACTTATATACTTGCCTTTGGTCTGTCCCAGTGTGGCAATACTTATATACGTATGTACTATATTTCAGCCCACAGTCTGAGATCTTCCCAACTTTTTCTGCTAATGATCCCTGCACCACCAAAGTAAGGCTTGAATCTAATCAAGGTTATACAGTGTCATATTTTTTTTGGAACTCCTTACCTTCCTATTTCCAATCAGCTTAGATCTATTCCACTTTCATATCTGCTCTAAAGATCTAGCTTTTTCAGCAAGTGTATGACCTCCTACCTAATCCTGGGAGGCAGAGGCAGACTGACCGTTTGAGCAACTGGGCAGTGCCCGAAGGCCCAGAGAATGTGCCTGGTTGCCCGCCACCACCAGCATACACTACAACCCCCCTGATCCTACCAATAAGGGCCGCTTTGCAGGGGGGGGGGGGGACAGAAAAAAGCACTTTCCTGACCATGCCACTATTCTGCCCAGTGCCGCCGTGTTTTAAAAATGGCTGCCAAGACTGTTGAGACCCATGAGACTAGCACAGGAAGTCTCAGCTGCCATTTTGAAAACACAGTGGTGAGGGGCAGAATAGCAGTAGTGGGCAGGAAAGAGTGGGGTTCTTTCCTGCCCCCGAAGAAGCCACTAGACCACCAGGGCCCTTCAAGGTAGGACCGGGAAGGGCCCACTGAGGCTCGGGGGACTGTGGTGTGTGGGAGGGGGGCGGCAGCGGCCGGGGGCCCCAGATCACTTCACTGCCTGGGGGCCCAGATCACTCTCAGTCCACCCCTGCTGGGAGGTGAAGAGGGGTGTTTGGGCTGGCATCATGTCAAACCTCTCACTAAATCCACCCCCACTTTTAATCCTAGACTTTTAAAGCTGTCCTGACTAGGCATGTCTGCCTTTTCCTTTCCTCCTCCTTGATTAATTTCTATAACCTTCATTGATTTTGGAAACTGCTTTGGTGTAATGCACAAGGTGGCAAATCAAATGAATAAAACTATACTAAAACAAAAGTGAACCACTGCTGAGGGACTGCAACACTTACAGGTACAAGAGAAAATCTATAACAGTAATATTAGAGCTTAAATTAATTCTGGGAAAATACTTGAAGGTAAGAAAATTGACAGAAGCAGGTGGTGCCTTATAGACAAACCAATTTATTGAGGCATGAGCGTTCGAGGACCAGAGTCCACTTCATCAGATGTGGGCTCTGGTCCTCGAAAGCTCATACCTCGATAAATTGGTTAGTCTATAAGGCGCCACCTGCATCTGTCAATTTTGTTACACTAGACTAATACGGCTACCTCTTTTAAAGTTTTTATCTTAGAGGAAAGGGAAATGATCTCAAGATTTTGGCACCAGCTCTTTAGTATGTATTTTTCTTGTTTGGATAGTAAATTGTATGATTTTTAGGGATGGGCTGTCATTTGAAATGAATGTTGTTTACCGTTGAGATGTGCACTATTTGCATATACCTCCTAATTCTATAAAAGTTGGCAAAAATTGTGCTCACAAATTTGGGTGTGCCCCCAATGTGCATGTGTAATTTAATTGAATAATGAGCGAATTAGCACCAATAATTGGCTTTTTAGCAAGAAATTATTGGCTCCAATTAGATTTAATTGGCATTTACACATGTAAATTTAGGTATGGGATCTGCACCTAAAATTTACGTGTGATCAGAAAAAGGGGCATGGAAATGGAAGGAGCATGACAGGGGTGTTCCTAAAATTAACATGCATTCTTATAAAATAACAGGGATATGTGCAGGGCCAGTGCTAGGGTCTCTGGCGCCCCCCCCCCCTGCAAAGTATCGATCACCCCCTGCGCTGCCCCGGTCCAGCCCAGTCTGCATATTATGTGCACATAACCCTAATTCTATAAAATACACCCAACTTTACAGTTAGCGAGCATAGTTGGGCGTGCTGTTTATAGAATAAGATCAGTTTTGTGGGCAACTTAATTTAATAATTAGTTGTTAATTGGAGTAAACAGCCAATTATCAGCTTAAACTGCCCTTAGTATTCTTAGAAGTTGTGTGCTCTATTTCTATAATGCTCAAATTCTGGGGGCGTGAACGTGGTAGGGGTGGAGTGGGTCAGGGCATGTCTAGGAGTTAGGCACACAGTTTATAGAATACTAGGGATTAGGCGCCTAACTGCGAACAGTTGTGCCATGTCAAAGGCTAGTATGACTGTTGTGTCAAGTGCTCGCACCTAAACGTGAGCATGAAACTACAGACATGCTAGTATTCTATAATGCCAGTTCCATATGGAACTGCCATTATAGAATTTCCACTTAGCAAGCATCATCCTAGCACTGAAAGTTTGATCCTCTTTCTTGAATCTACCCCATAGTGTGCATTTTTTCCCCAACAGTGCATACGTGCACATATGTGCACAATGGTTTGCACATGAGAAATGGTTCATGCGTATAGTTCACATTCTTTAAGAAAGTGCACTTTGGGGTGGAGGGGAATTCATCAAGCAGCGTTAGGTCCCTAAGTCACGTTAATTGGGCCTTAGTGTGACTTAAAATGCCCTAACGCTGCCTGACCTGAAATACCGCGGTGACAAATAAGTTGCAGTAGAATAGGTAGTAATGAGATGCAAAATATGCAAATACACACTAGGGGCACCTTTTTGAAGGTGGTCCAGCACAAGGCAAGAGCTACTGGGCATCGCTCTTGCCAAAGACCCCCCCAACCTGCCCCTCCCCAGACCCCAGGATGACCCCTGGACCCCAAAGAACCCTCATGCCCCCATGGACCACCAATGATTTCTTAAGGTATTCCCTGTGGGGGGGGCCATGTGAAGGGGGCTGCTTAAGGCGCAGAGCGGTCCAAAGGATCTGCAGGCCCGGGAGCATCAGGTGGCATCTTTGTGGCCCAATTCTTCTGGGCCACAGGAAAAATGCTGCTTGCAAGGTGGCTCATAAGCAGCATTATTCCTCTAAAATGAGATTCAGCAACCTGCAGTACCCAGATCCCACTGAATGCTAAATCCCGTGAGGCATCAAGGTGTGGTAAAAGGTGAACTTTTACCACACTTTAATGAATTCCCCCCATGGGATAAATTCAGTAAACGGTACCCATTATAAGGGGGCCAGAAAAAATGAGCACTTAAGCGCTATTCTATAAATGGCGAGATAAATGCTTGTGCCTAAATTAGGTACAGATCTGCCGTATTCTATAACACTGAATACAAATTGTAGGAATGCCCCTGAACTGCCCATGCCCCTCCCATGACCACACCCCCTTTTCATATCTGCACTTTAAAATTTGCATGTGCAATACTGACTAGGAAGATGTGTGCATAAATGCAAATTGTTACTAATTAGCAATAATAATTTGATTGTTAGTGGCCAATTACTGGTACTAATTGGCTCATTATGGAATTAAATTATGCGTGCAAATGGGATGCATACCCAAATTTGCATGTGCAATTTTGAGAGCCATTTATAGAATTGGGGGGGGGGGGGTATATGCAAATACTGCACACTATTAATAACATTTGTTTCAAAATTGAATAAAAATTTTCTGGTTGCCCATCCCTAATGATTTGGAGAAAGTAAAATGCTTGAAATGAATTGACTTATTTTTCCAACTACTTTACTATTTTTTAATTGAACCTCTGGTTTTGCAATCTCTGCTTGTGCTGAGATTTTTCTTCCACTGACTTGCTTTTGATCCACTTGGGCTTTTTTAAACAAGTTGTCATCTTTAGATAATCCTAATCCTGGGGCTACAACCTGTTTTCCTTGACTGTTCAGCTTACTGAACATGGCCCCTTTGCTACTACCAGGAAGACTGGTGGTCGCCTAGGGTGGGTGGCAGCTCTCTGGGGATGAAGGGAGTGACAAAGAACGTCTGCAGTTATAGTAAAAGCAATGGATCCCAACAACCACACAAACTCAAAAGTCATCAATGCATGCTTTTACCTACAGAGACAGTGAGCTCTTGTCAAATAGTTCATCTACCTGGATAAGTAACTGTAAAATGCCCTTATTATATGCACTAAAGCTTTAATATTTAAAATTACACATTTTTTTATAGGATCATCCTGGAAGGAGTGATACTAAGAATGAACAGGATAGTTCAGTATATGTATCAAAATCTTGGGAGGGGTGCTAGGGCCAAGAAAGCTTATTTGAGAGGGAAGGGGCAAAAGAGTAAAACTTTGCTTAGGGCACCCAATATTCTTGTGACATTTTCCAAAATGACTACTGTTCTCACCATTGGACTTTCCTAGAACTGCAGCACATGTGAAACTGAAAAGGTTTATGTCCAGAGCACCTGATTGACAGGAGCTACACGGGAGGTTTCATTCACATCACGAACTAGGTAAGGGTAGCTGGAGGTTTGCCTAGGTACCATATTTTAGAGGTTCGTTCTGGTGCCGCTTGGTGATGGGGGAGGAGTGGTGGTGAAAAGATTGGTGTCTCATATTCAGATGGCATGTTTCTAGCTTCTTGCTCCAGATACCAAAATACCTCATTCCAACACTAGTCAAGAGCCTACGTGAGTGCAAACAAGGAGACTGCACAACATGCTGAAGATATGAAATTGCACAGCTATAACTGCACAGCCACAAGTCCAGAGAGGTCCATTATTTGAGTGCCCGTACTTTGTTTAGTTGTTGATTTGGCTTCTGGTTTGTTGGGTGTTATGAGGACATTTCCAGAAAAAGAACTCATACTTCAGTCTGTCTGTATATATATATTTATATCTAATATTAAACAGATACAATGCAGTATTTATAAGTAATCTAGTGGAGGAGTGGCCTAGTGGTTAGGGTGGTGGACTTTGGTCCTGAAGAACTGAGTTTGATTCCCACCTCAGGCACAGGCAGCTCCTTGTGACTCTGGGCAAGTCACTTAACCCTTCATTGTCCCATGTAAGCCGCATTGAGCCTGCCATGAGTGGGAAAGCGTGGGGTACAAATGTAACAAATAAAATGTAACTTTATCTAAAGAATAAGAGGTTGGGAGTGTTGGCTGGCTGAGTGGTGAAAACCTGGCCCATGGACAACTCAACTACTGGACTTCTCTTGGGGATTATCCAATCCTATCCAACATGAGTCCTCCTCTGCTCTGAAACCTGGAGAAGTGTCCTAGTACATTACTTAAAAGAACAAATATGCCAGCAATCCAACAAACTACATGCATCCAGCAAGTCTTATTCTAGGTTACTACTTGTTCTACTCATGCACATCTGTCTCAATAGCGCTCTTTCTTGACTGTTAGTTAAGAACCCATGAAAGTCTTTGCATGAAGTGTCTCTGAAGTTAGACTGCACATAAGCAGAATCCATTTCAGTGAGTCCATACTCAAGCTATTCCTTTCTTTTGTCCACTAGTTTTGTATCAGTGAAAGAGAAATGTATCCTACCATCACTCTGCGAGAGGAGACAGCGAGGAAGAATGGTGTGATCTTCAATACATCCAACATCTATTGAATTTTGGGTTTTCAAAACAATTGCAATGAGATCGTATCCTTGATTTGCTGATCCACCAGCAGCATGGTTCTGTGTGCAGGAGATTCTTATATCCCCAAGTCTCATAAGACCCAGGATCAACGTTGCAGCTCCTTAGTGGATGTCTTCTGACAATTTAAATCTGACTGATGTTTTAGAAAGCTCTGGAAGAAGTCACAGCATGATGTACCTTGTCAGTTTCATTTGTTTTCTTGCAAGATTAATAGGCCCTACTCTGATCTTTCATTCTTTTGAAAGTCATTTGTGAGGCGGGTGGGGGCAAGATATCTTTGTTTCCTGATGTATCTAAATGGACACAATACAATAGAAAGATATTTCTCTTTTACCAACAATGCTGTGGTTCTTGGAGCCAAATGTCAAGTTAGATATCTCTGTAAGTGTGTGGATTACAATATGTAAAAAGCTAGAACAACCCTAGGAAGTAACATTATCCAAAACTTACATTAAATTAACATAACCCCTAAAAAAAATTTAAATATGCAATATACCAAAATTTAAGTATCTCCTCCATCAGATAAGTACCAGGAAAAAAGATGGATCTTTTATAGCTTATGGAACCCCAGGTAACTTGAAGTCAATCTCAGTTTAAATGGAAAGGAATTCCAATACCAAGCAGAGCTATAAGCAAATTCTGCTGCATGGATAGATGTGTACTATTTTTTTTCAGAGTAGGGAACTGCAACAGACTATTGTTCCTTGACCTAAGACAATGATCCGTTGTTCCAAAGATTAATTATTAAGGGACAGAACCATAAAGTACTATTCTGTGCACTAAAGTGCATAATTTGGATTGGCAGTGGGCCTCCATTGGGAGCCAATGCAGGCTCCTCAACAGGGCTGTAACATGGTCTGATTTCCATTTACCAAAGATCAGCTTAGCTGCCATATTCTGCAAAACTTGCAAATGCCTAGAATATTATTTTGAAGAACCCAGGTAGAGCGAATTGCAATAGTGAAGTTGAGACAATACCAGTGCCTGTACCATGATTTTAAAGTATTCTTGATTTATAACATATTTTATATGCTGTTACTGCCTCAGTTTGAGAAAAACTCTCCTGGTAAGTACTTAATTTGGTTCTTCATGGTTAAATGACTATCCAGAATTATGCCTAACACTCAGAGATGTTTCCAAAACAAGCAAAATACCTGAATGGTGAAGACAAACTGAGAATCTTTGTCTTGCTAGTATTTAACTTCAATTTATATCAAGCAGCCCACTGTTCCATGGCATTAAAGTATCTGGTTATCTCATCAAGAACTCCCTCAACAGAATTCAATAGCGAAAGAATAATAGTAATATCATCTGCATACAGGCACATATTGTCCTTGGAAAGATCTAAAAACCTCTCACTGCCCCTTCTGAACCATATAAAACCTACTACTTAAAAATCCTTCAAACCACTGGATCACAGAACCAGTCAAACCAAAACTATCCAGAAAACCTGGCCCATGGACAACTCAACTACTGGATTTCAAGACTTCTCTTGGGGATTATCCAATCCTATCCAACATGAGATAGAATGGTCTTTTATGACACCCCCACACCCCCTCCCCCCCCCCCCCCACACACACACACAACAACAACAACAGGTTTCCTTAGCAGGTGGAGGAGTCACCATTGCTGATTCATTGAATCTTTTGTCATTCTGAAAAGGAGCCTTTGTTAGGTTAGAAGAACTATGGATTAATTCCTACCATTCCTCTTAAACTTTTTCCTGTTCCACCAGGTTCCTATAGATTATGGATTCTTGGATCTCGATCTGAATGTAGACTTTTAGATTGAATAGTTATTACTTTAGTTAGTTAGTTAGTTAGTTAGCTAGTTAGTTAGTTAGTTAGTTATTCTATTGATATACACATTTTTTTTTCCTTTTCAAAGTTGTTCCTTTGATTTTTTTCAGTAAACTTTTTAAAAAAGAACAGAAATAATTGGAGCATTTATGGTGTGGCAGGTTTCACACACTTCTGTGATGCAACTTCCTCTTTCCTCTAATTATTTAGGGGTCCTTTTACTAAGGTGTGCTAATGGATTTAGCACGTGCTAATGATTAGCGTACGCTAAATGATAAGATGCCTATTATATACCTATGGGTGGCTTATCGTTTAGTGTGCGCAATCTTTGGCATGCACTAAATCTGTTAGCACACCCTAGTAAAAGGACCCCTTAATTCCCTGAGGGGGTCTTTTACTAAGGTGTGCTAGCATTTTTAGCTCTCACTAAAAATCAACTAGCGCTAAATGCTGAGGCGGCCATAGGAATATAATGGGTATCTTATCATTTAATGCACGCTAATCATTAGCACGTGCTCAATCCATTAGCACACCTTAGTGAAAGGACCCATAAATAATTAGAGGAAAGAGGAAGTAGCATCACAGAAGTGCCTTCCATCTCATGATCTGGTGGAGAAGCTGAAGTAGGGAATATACCTGGAGTGCAGGGGACTCCAAAATTATCCAGCATTGTCTGCTTCAACACTGGGACTTGCCCAGACTCTGAGGGGTAAGCCATGTTCTTCCACCTCATTTTCCTCCTAATAAATGGGTAAAAATGAGTGTGGCAAAATAGATTCAGCAAAGCACATTCTGGTGCTCTCTATTATCCTTAACCAACGCCATCATGTCCCTGCCAACCCTTTGGGACTTTTCTTGTATTGTTTTATATAACTAATTTAAAGACAGGGGAAGGATTATAATCTGGTGGATGCAAAGGTGTGTGGAAATGTCACTTTGGCTTGCCTTCCCACAAATTGCTACCCCAAATTCTGTCCAGGCACCCCTAGGTCTGCTGACCTCCCTATCCCACACTGATTAGCAGATTATCTGGCCCCAAAACATTCTAAGTAGAACCACTGCTCCAGGCAACCCTCCCTCTCACTGTCACAACTAAAGCAAACTCTGTTCTACCCTTATGTCTCTGAGTATGAGGTACTAAAAACATCTTTAGGGACCTCCTTACCTTCAGGAACAATACTTCCCCTCCTAATTTGGTTAAACTGAGGGAAATTGGGCATGCTCATCCTGCAGTTCCACACCAACGGCTATATTCTATATATGGCACCTGAAAAATCCACACAGAAAAGAAATACGCCTAGGCGTATTCTCTAAAATATGCCTAAATTTTATAGAATAGGATTACATTTCCATGCAGTAAATAGAATACGCTGAGCGTCTCTCCTCATGACCAAATTTGGTCATGGCCACTTATGCCATGTTTACTTGGTGTAAATCCCAATGCCTAAATTAGGTGCACAGAGGTTGTATTGTATAACAATGCCCATAGATTTTAGAAACACCCATGCCCCACCCCCTTTTCAACTATGCAACTTACAATTTACATGCACCACATTACAGAATACGCTTAGCCTAATGGTTAGTGCATTGGGTTGAG
This sequence comes from Microcaecilia unicolor, assembly GCF_901765095.1. Taxonomy (NCBI): domain Eukaryota; kingdom Metazoa; phylum Chordata; class Amphibia; order Gymnophiona; family Siphonopidae; genus Microcaecilia; species Microcaecilia unicolor. The sequence goes on along the minus strand of NC_044033.1, from coordinate 358,132,282 downwards.
AACCTGGGGAACTGGGTTCAAAGCCTGCTGCAGCCTAATGGTTAGTACAGTGGGTTGAAGTCCTGGGAAACCGTGTTCAATTCCCATTCTGACCCTGGGCAAGTCACTTAGGGCCTCTTTTACAAAGTCGTGCTACTGAGTTTCAGTGCATCAAATGAGAGGAAGCCCATTCAATCCCTATGGGCTTCCTCTCATTTGCTGCGTGGAAATTGCTAGCGCAGCTTTGTAAAAGAAGCCTTTAACCCTCCATTGCCCCGGAGTGGGGGAGTAGCCTAATGGTTAGTGCAATAGGTTGAGAACCTGGGGAACTGGGTTCAAAATCTTTCTGCAGCCTAATGATTAGTACAGTGAGTTGAGATCCTGGAGAATCAGGTTCAATTCCTACTGCAGCTCTTTGTGACCCTGGGCAAGTCACTTAACCATCCATTGCCCCAGGTACAAATAACCTTAGATTGTGAGCCCGTTAGGGATAGAAAAGTAGCTACAAAAATAGTATATGTAAACTATTTTGACTGTATCTACAGAAAGGCAGAATATCAAGTGTAGAATAAATATAAACATAATGCCAATTAGTACTAATAATTGCTTGTTAACATCCACTTAACAGGGCCAATTAGCTAGTTAATCAATTATGTTACACACAGTTTTTTAGAATACACTTTGGTTTCTGCACAGAAATTAAGGCACAATATGTAGAATCCGGTAGCAAATATTAGAAAATTAAAGTTGTACCTCAGAGGAGATAGTCGCAGTGGCGATCCTAGCCGGCATGACACCTGGGGCGGATCGCCGATGCGCCCCCCCCCCCCCCGGGTGCAGCGTGCCCCCCCCCCCCCCCGGCAAAATGACCTCCCCCCCCCCGGGTGCACGCCGCTGGGGGGGTGCCGCGGCGTGCACCTGTCAGCTGAGTTTGCTGACTTCGCTAACTTTGCTGCAGCTCCCTCTGCCCCGGCCGGAACAGGAAGTAACCCGTCCCGGGGCAGAGGGAGCTGCAGCGAAGTTAGTAAAGTCAGCGAACTCAGCTGACAGGCGCGCGCCGCGGCACCCCCCCAGCGGCGTGCACCCGGGGCAGACCGCCCCCACCGCCCCCCTTGGTACGCCACTGGATAGTCGTTACAACTTTTATTCTTTGAAACACTTATTTTAACTCATTTGGATTATTGCATCACATTCTACTTGAGCTATCAGATGTTGCAAAATACTAGGCCTAAGTTATGACACAGTTTCTCTATTATTACATGCATTGCGTTGATTGCCAACACAGGCAAAAATTATTTTTAAACTGCATTTTGTTTTAAAAATGTTGAATGGTCTTGCTCCTAATAGCAAGAGGCCCCCTATGATCTGGAGGACAATCCTCTTTAATTTTCTCACTAATGTTCATTCTAAAAGAATGTTCAATATCAGACTGCATTAGAATGGGATATTCTTCCCAATGTAGTTGAATTAATTCTTAAGTTTTGTTTCACCATTCCCTTAAAATGATTCTATTTAAGAAATTTGTGTTTATAATGTTATACTGCATTAGGATATGATTTTTGTTTATTTTTATTTTCTATGATTTTTATCTGTTCTTATGTATTACTAGTTTTTTAAATATTTATTCACTTGGATATTGTTTGAATTATGCTAACTCTGTTTTATTGTAAAATTATTATTCTACAGGGTCCTTTTACTAAGCTGCATTAAAAAGTGGCCTGCGCTGTTTTTAGCACATGGGTATCCCCTGTGCTGAGAACACTTTTAGCACGGCTGTAAAATGGCCGCAATTTCTTTTTTTCCATTAACAGCCATGAGCTAATTTCTCAATTAGCGCATGGCCATTAATGCAGGAGAGCTCTTACCACCACCTATTTTGGATGGACGGGCTGGCTGGCAGGTGGGCCCTCTCTCTCTCTCCGGCCTGAACCTACCAAAACTTGACCTGGTAGTCTAGTAGCCTCTTCTGTGCAGGAAAAACTCCACTCTTTCCTGTCTGCTGCCATTGCTTCTTTAAAATGGCTGCAGAGGCTTCAAGCAGCGGCCTCACGAGACTTCTGTGGAAGTCTTACAAGGCCACAGCTTGAAATCTCAGCAGCCATTTTAAAGAAGCAATGGCAGCAGACAGGAAAGAGTGGGATTCTTTCCTGCCCTGAAGAGGTCCCTAGACCAGCAGGCTTATAAGGTAGGCCAGGAGAGGGGAGGGGGTTGATATGCTGCACATTGAATGGTAGGGCAGCGGAGTGGAGGGGGGGTTGATATGCTGCAGATGAATGAGAGGGAGAGAAGAGGACAAGAGCTGCACATGGATGGGAGGGAGAGAAGAGGACAAGCTGCTCATGGAAGGGATGGAGAGAATGGAGCAAGCTGCATGAGGATTGGAAGCGAAGGGAGAAGAGAGGGAGGCATGCTGTACATGCAGGGGAGGGAAGGGAAGGGAAAGGAAGAAGGGAAAAGGAAGGAAATGCAGCACATGAATAAAAGGGGATGGAAAGGAGATGGGGTCATGCTGCTCATGGATGGGAGGGAAAGGAAAGGGGGATATGCAGCTCATGGATGCTTGCTTTTTTGGAAATTGCATATTTTCTAATTTTGTATTTAGCAGAGTACTTTTACCAGTATATTCACCGCTTATGGAATCTTGCTTTCTTGGGGGGCATCAAGGTGACTGTGCGACAGGGTGTGGGGCCTGGGGGGCGGGGCAGCATTTTATTTTTTTGTGTCCTCTTTTTTTTTGTCTCCACAAATATGATAACCATAGGTGTACAGGATTAATGACTCACAAACACATTTGCATTTTAACTAAAAGCAAAATTGATTGAATTGTAGAGCAATAAAGTTGTTGGGATAAAAAACATAGCTAACAATAGTTGCATTCATTGTAGTTGCAGTACTTTTACTTTTTACACAGAAAGAATTCTATTAGGTAATAACTTTTTTACTTTCACTTAAGTAAAATTTTTAATGTGTTCTTCATTCTACTTTTACTTAAGTATTAAAATATACATTTATTTTTTACTTTTACTTAAGTATTTTGACCTAGTACTTTGAACAACACTGTCAATAGAGCATTGGTTTACAGGCAAAAAAAATGGCTTAGATTCATTCTCCCTACAGATTGGCAGCCTATGTAACCCCCCCTGTTTACTAACGCCTATGTTTACTAAGCAGGTCTATGGGCGCGTTAGTATTTTTAACACATGTAAATGGTTTATGCGCGTTAGACGCTAATGCGCCCATAGAAATGTATAGGAGCATTAGCGTTTAACGCACCTTAAATTTACAGGCACGGTAAAAATGCTAACACACCTTAGTAAACATACCCCTAAAGCTTAGCTCGAGTTATCTGCAGCAGGGCCATTTTATTCCTATGGGCCCTGCTGCAGATAACTTGAGCTAAGCTTTAGTAAACAACCCCCTAAGTATGAAAGCTGCTAACACACTTTTTCTGGGAAAGTCTAAAATGTTTAGCGCCTTAGGTCATTGTTTACTAAGCTATGCTATCGTTTTTTAGCTCACACTAAATGCTAGAGACGCCCATATATTCCTACGGGTGTCTCTGGCGTTAGTGTGTGCTAAAAATGCTAGTGCACCTATAGCGTGCAGTGACGTAGCCACAGGTGGGCCTGGGTGGGCCGGGGCCCACCCACTTAGGGCTCAGGCCCACCCAACAGCAGCACACATTTAGTGGTAGCTGGTGGGGATCCCAAGCTCCGCCAGCTGAAGACCTCCTCCTGATGGTGCTGAAAACATTGCTCTCCACTTCAGAAGTCTGAGCTTCCTAAGCTGCCAATACTGGCAACTGCGCATGCTCAGTTTTCAGCGCATGCCTGCTGCAGGCTGCCAAGGTAGAGAGCAGTGTTTTCCTGCCAGCTGAGATATTTTTTTAAGTTGTTGGGGAAGGGGGGAGAACACTTGTGCCCACCCACTTCTTGTCTACGCCCACCCTAAATCTGCTGTCTGGCTACTCCCCTGATAGCGTAGCTTAGTAAACAGGGCCCTTATTGTTTTGCAAATGTGGAAGAGAAACAAGAAATAATAGGCTCTTTGACTCCTGATGTACTTAACCGTTTCTAGTCCCGCACCACCATAATAAAGATGGAATCTACATAAGCAAATGTACCAGAAAACAAATATATCAAACAGGAAGTACCATCTACACACATTTTACACACTGGACTCTACCTTGGTAGAAGCTGCAAACAGAAACAAAACAATGGGAATCACAAATATCAGTTGACCTCCAAAAACTAAATATATCAAAAATATTTTAAAAACAGAGGCTACAAAACAAAGGGCCCTGTTTTCTATGCCGCGCTGTAGGCGCGCTATCATTTTTAGTGCGTGTTAAAATGCATGCGCTAATGCCAGAGATACCCATAGGAATTTCTGGGTATCTCTAGTATTAGTGTGCTGTAAAAACGCTAGTGTGCCTTAGTAATCAGGGCCCAAAATCTCACACACTCAATAAGCAATTATAAATCAATGATGTAATTCATTAATGTCAAAACATATTTAAAACATAGTAACATAGTAGATGACGGCAGAAAAAGACCTGCACGGTCCATCTAGTCTGCCCAACAAGATAAACTCATATGTGCTGCTTCTTGTGTATACCTTACCTTGATTTGTATCTGCCATTTTCAGGACACAGACCGTAGAAGTCTTGCCCAGCACTAGCCCCGCCTCCCAAACACCAGCCCCTCCTCCCAGTCTCGGCTAAGCTTCTGAGGATCCATTCCTTCTGCACAGGATTCCTTTATGTTTATCCCACGCATGCTTGAATTCCGCTATTTAAAAAATTATTTAAAACATAATATATCATTGTATTTATTTATTTATTTATGCATTTATTTTACTGGGATTTCTTAACCACCCTTATGAAGGGATTCACCCAAGGCGATGTACAGCATTATGTTAAATTGTACCTGCTGTACATCGCCTTGAGTGAATCTCTTGATAAAGGTGGTTAATAAATCCCAATAAAATAAATGCATAAATAAATAACTAAAATGATATAATACAGTTTCATTAACAGTATAACTTCAGTAAAATGACCAAGTATAAACATAAATACAATGAGGTAAACTTGAAAACAGCAAATTGAAACCTAATAATAGGACTACCATGACACAGCAGAATCAATAACATACACATGTAACCGAATTGAAAAAAAGTGAGAATGGTGCTCAGAAATAGTGCGGCATGTTTAGCCAAAAGATTTTTGGTAAACGCCAAATTCAATCATTGCACCAAACCTCGTCATGAAAAAAATTCAGTCGTTATATGTGACTTGGAAGATCTTATTGCAAAGTCCAAATTCAAAATGGAACTTGATCGCTTATCTGTAATCCGTGGAAAAGGTTGCACAGTTTTCAGTAAGTTCTGTTCTATTCCATGCAAACTACAGTAAGGGTCCAACTGGGTCCAGATTCACAGAACAGGATTGATCCAGACCTGTATTTACCCTGGGACTTGTATTCTTGCTTTAGAGACTGCAGTGGGGAAATCAGATCTACAAGTTCCTGGATCAACCTTGTCTTGCAAATCTGAATCCAGTTAGCAGTCTTGCAAATCTGAATCCAGTTAGCAACCTTAAACAATAGGGTTTTCTTCTGCTTGACATTTCCTTTTAAAAGGAACATTCTTTTTAAGGTGTCAGGAACAGGGTGCTTCCTGCCATCTTCCCTCCTGGGGATATTTCCCAATATGCTGTGATCTCAGAGTGTTGCGTCCGTAATCTTATATATTTATCAGAAAACATTGTGGACTCTAGCCTAACCCCCTGACTGTAAGATTCTACATTTTTTAAATGCTATTATCAGATGTTAAATGTCTGTCTTGTGCAGTTTTCCCAGGGAATACACCACAGAGAGAAACTAACATGAGAAAAACATACTGATCATTCACATCCAGTCAAATGAATCCACACGCTCTCCAGCAAAGGTTTATTCCCACAACAACATAAAATCTTTGTTATTAACAATGATTCAGGGCCTCTTTTACAAAGCTGCGCTAGCGATTCCCACACGGCAAATGAGAAGAATTGAATGGGCTTTCTCTCATTTTCCACTCAGGAATCTCTAGCGCAGCTTTGTAAAAAAAAGTCCTTAGACTTTTATGGAATTGCTCTTTGTGGTTTTTTTTTTATTATCGATTTAAAATTGATGTATTTTAGTTCTGTTGCAACCTGATTTGCACTTCTATGGTAAAGTGGGTAAGAGGCATCCAAATTAAATTAAATTAAAATCTCCATCTGCTCTGTATCAGCCTATTTCTCAGTCCCTTTCAGCTGCAACTCTCACTTCCTTTGTCCCTCTCACACCTCTGCAACAATTCAGAAGCAGATTCACTGTGGTGTCAGATTACAATCATCTGTTCTTATTGCAGGTTAATCCCTTAACTGCTACAGTAACAACAGCACATTAGCAGTTCTTTCTGCCCTTGTCCTTCCTTTCCATACACTCATCACTCTGGCCTCTGCTTTTCTCACACCCCAACCTATGCACATTCAGCTGCTCCTTTCAGCTCCTTCACATCTCCAGCAGGCCCATGTTCAGAACCAAAATATCTATTAGCGCTGCCATTAATCTGCTCAGAATGCTCAGAGGTCTTTAGCACAGGAAGCAATGTGCACGCCAAAGATGGCCACAAATTGTATTTAAATATAGTCAAATGGATGTTAATGAGGTCATTTGCTATGTCCTCCCAATGCTCAGAGAACAGCCCAGAGACAAACCCTGCTCTCACCACTGGAAATGTAACGCCAGCTCAGAGCTGGCATTGGAGGGGGCGGGGGTTGAAGAGAGAATATCTTCCGATTTTCAGTTTAAAATCTGCTGGTTTTGATTTCTTTTGGAAGCGGAAGAAAGCCCGTGCAAGCCTGTAAGCTACTACTACTACTACTTATCATTTCTAAAGCGCTACTAGACGTACGCAGCGCTGTACACTTGACCATGAAGAGACAGTCCCTGCTAGACAGAGCTTACAATCTAATTAGGACAGACAAACAGGACAAACAGGAGATAAGGGAATATTAAAGTGAGGATGATAAAATAAGCACCGGTACTGAGGTCCTCATGCTCAAAACTCCGGTGCTGTACGGAACAGTTCCAGAAAAATAGCGCCCGAACAGCGCAGCAAAACAATTTCCTAAAGCTCAACGCTAAAGGTATGCAAATACGGGTGCGCTGTTAGTGTTGAGCATTAGGAAGTTAAGGGGGAGGATTTTTTTCCTGGGCATGCACCCAAGAGGAGAAAGATCCACAGATCGGGCAGGGGCAGGGAGAGAAGGAGTGGCTGAAGGGTGTTTGAGCTGCCAAACAAGGCTCCCTTCCGGCTGGGATGACTGTGAACTTCTCTGCCAGCACGATCACATGTGCGGAATGGGGAGGTCACTAGAGCACAGATTTGGGAAGGTAAAAGAACCGAACTAAAGCTCATTACTTATTTTACAGTCCTGTGCTTACCAAGTAATTTCGGTACAATGGGTCTCATTTAAAATTTGGCACATGATGATCATTTTTAAAAGTACCTCGATATCATCAATGAGCCCTTTTTTCCTGGAATGAATGTTTACCTTCTTTCTCCTCTATTAGAGAGGTGTGGTAGCCGTGTTAGTCCACTTTTAAAGGTAATCAATAGAAATCAAACAAAATAAAACAGGGAAAAGAAAATAAGATGATACCTTTTTTATTGGACATAACTTAATACATTTCTTGATTAACTTTCGAAGGTTGCCCTTCTGACGAAGAAGGGCAACCTTCGAAAGCTAATCAAGAAATGTATTAAGTTATGTCCAATAAAAAAGGTATCATCTTATTTTCTTTTCCATGTTTTATTTTGTTTGATTTCTATTGATTACCTCTCCTCTATTGAAAGATCGGTAACTGTGCCTGGTTAGATACCCTACTGCCAGCTCCAAGCTGGCGTAGGGTTCGCAGCAGTAAGAGTGCCCTTGCTCTGTGCGCTGTTCTTCAAGCATTGGAGGAAATAGAAAATGGCTTCATTTGCACGCTTTTGACTACATTAGCATGCTACTTGCGCTGATCGTAGGCAATATGGACGCTAATCCGGTACTAATGACCTCTAGTGCCTGTGTTTCCTTCTGCTTTAAGGGGACCATATAAAATAAGTGTGAGGATTAAATCAATCAATAGTTTTCAAATCATCCCAAACACTAAGAAACTATTTACAGTCTTTTCACAGTGTATTCATTATTCACTCCTTCATATTGTAGTACACGGGGATCTTCAGAATTTTGCTGTTATTAATTCTGAAGATCCCCGTGTACTACAATATGAAGGAGTGAATAATGAATACACTGTGAAAAGACTGTAAATAGTTTCTTAGTGTTTGGGATGATTTGAAAACTATTGTGTTTCCTTCTGAGCATCAGGCCATAAAAGAAAGGATGTGCATGAGTCCGATAAACCCGAAAGTGAAAGAAGCATTGGCGACTGTTTTCTGCGCTTAAATATAAGCCTTCCAAGTTAAAATTTCTTTTTTGAAAAGCTTATATTTAAAGACACAGAAGAGCAGCGCCAATATGTACTTCACTTTCGGGTTTGTCTGGCGCATGCACGCAAGAGCTGCGCTTGCCAAGTATGAGCTTGTGTGAGCCAAGTATGTCCCTCCTTGCTTTTGCATTTTCAGCACGCATATAATTTGAAGACCGTTCCCTTTGAGCATACCAAGCTAGTTTTCTGCACTATTCTGTCAGCATGAGGTGTGCACCGTTGGCTTTAACGCAGGAGTTATGAGCATCAGCCTTCAGGTACTTACTTCTACAACCATTCCTAGATGCTTTCCGTTCTCCAGCTGATAGTCCTCGGGGTCTCTCTTTCCCACCCTGGCCTCATGGCCTCTGCTTTCACTTCTCCTCCACTGATCCCTTCCAACCTCTAGCCACAGCTTCCACAATTCCTTGGGTCCTCCCCCATTTCCTGACACAAAAACAGACATAGCATTCAGAGATTTCAGAGCAGCTGTTGAATTCTTGTTTAGAATGAGCCCTGCTACCTCCCACATACTCTTGTCCCTGATAGCAGCCTTAGGGCTCCATGCAGAAAAGTGCCACAAAGCTTTGCATGGGTTAAGACGGCTTGAACGCACAATTTTTGGGGTGCCCGATGCAGAATGAGGTTTTGAGTGGCAGCTAACCCCATGCAAAGCCTTGCCTTACAGATCAACACATGATCTATTTACATCCAGGAAAATGCTGTTTATTAGCTAAACTATATGGATGCAGACTGACAGGCTAAGCGCAATGATCGAGCTGTACAGCTCACCTTGCATTATGCTGTATCAGACCCTAAGGATCATCTGAGGTAAAGTGAGACAATTCACCTCAGTGGAGGAGTGGCTTAGTGGTTAGGGTGGTGGACTTTGGTCCTGAGGAACTGAGTTCAATTCCCACTTCAGGCACAGGCAGCTCCTTGTGACTCTGGGCAAGTCACTTAACCCTCCATTGCCCCATGTAAGCCGCATTGAGCCTGCCATGAGTGGGAAAGCGCGGGGTACAAAATGTAACAAAAATAAATTAAAAAAATAAAGATGACCCAAGATCCCTAGTGCTTTAAAGGCTGATCTTTCTTCCCCCCCCCCAACTCAACTCAGCCCCCCCTACCTCTGACTAACAAGTAAGCCTTGGTAGTCTACTGGACCAACCTTACCTTCTTTCCCCAACCCGATCCCCCTCGCCCAACACACAAAAGCCCTGGTGATCTACTGGACTCCATGTTCTCTCCCCCATCCTGACATAAAAAATAAATCCAGGTAATCTAGTAGATCCCCCACTCAGGACCTTCCCTACTCACCTCAAGGAATGAAAAGGCAGGAGCAATGCCCACTCACTTCTGCCTCCTGCACCACAATCATTCAAATTGCCTTTTTTAGTAGACTGATCCCCTAGCGGGTGCATCTCAACGATGCCACTAGGGGCAGGCATCAACATTTTGAACGGTAGCAGCATCAGAAGCAGGAGCAAGTGGGTATCACTCCTGCCTTTTCACTTTTTGCAGTAGGTAAGGAAAGGAGGGGAGGGGGAGCCACTAGACCACTAGGAATTAAATTTTTGTATGTAAAAGGCAGGGGGATTAGGGTGGCGAGAGAAGGGAAGAGGGGGCTATTAGACAACCAGGGCTTACTTGTGGGGCAGGGGCAGAGGGCTTGGGTCGAGTCGCATCCAGGGAAGGGAAGGGGGGTCCATTAGACTACCAGAGATCATTTTGGGTGGAAGGAGAGGGGATGAAGATCAGGTGGGATTTTTTTTTTAATGTTCCCTTTCCTGTCAGTGCATGAGCCAATCCTCTGCTCACATATTGACAAGAAAGGAGACATTCAAGCAATGATTTACAGATTACTGCAGCGGTGTGTGCTTTTTTTTTTTTCTAACAACGCTCACTTTTTAACATGGCAGTAACTTGTATGCTCATTGATTTACTGCTCCGAGGCTCTTTAAACTTTAGCGGTAAGCTTACATTAGAAGTTGTGTGCTTAGCTATGGGTACATGGCTCTAATTTTTGGCTTTCTGTATCAGCCCCTAAGTGTGCACCTGCTGTCTCTCTCCCAATAATTCTGTTCTTCTTTTCTAGTAGGTGGTGTCCCCAATGAATGAAGCAAGAACAAAATGCACACATATTCATTGACTCCCCCCCCCCCCCCCCCCCCCCAGCTCCTTCATAGCACATTTTTCCAACAATCCTTGTGACTGGAACAAAAAAAAAATTGTGATTCACAGGGGAAACAGGAAATGACTCCTAAAGCACATTTGTGGCCTGGGAACTGACCATTCAAAAATATAAAAAGTAAAAAAACAAAACAACTACAAAAAAAATAGGCGGATTCCAGTTAAGCCAACAGTAACATATTTACATCTAACAAACATTTTGGCTGTTTTTTCCCCTTTACACTCATTTTATTGTAAATAACTTTAAAGCAAAAAAAAAAAGCAGGAATTCCTGTACAGATAAATTCAATAAGGTATGTGTATATTATAGCATTATCAATCCATTCACTTCAACTAATACAGACAGGAAAATCCACTGCTTTATTTTTAGAATAAACAGCATAAAATCAGTTTTACTGTTCTGGGATCTTGCCAGGTACTTGTGTCCTGGATTGGCCACTGTTGGAAACAGGATACTGGGCTTGATGAACCATCAGCCTGCCCCAGTATGGCAATGCTGGAGTGGAGGAGTGGCCTAGTGGTTAGAGCACCAGTCTTGTAATTCAGAGGTGGCCAGTTCAAAGCCAATGCTGCTCCTTGTGACCTTGGGCAAGTCACTTAACCCTCCATTGCCTCAAGTACAAACCTAGATTGTGAGCCCTCCTAGGACAGAGAAATATCCAGTGTACCTGAATGTAACTCACTTTGAGCTACTACTGAAAAAGGTGTGAGCAAAATCTAAATAAATAAATGCTTATGTTCTTATCATCTAGCCAAAACACAGAAAATTTTAAGGCTATGTAACTAAAGGGCATTAAGCCTTAACACCAAGTTAGCATATCAGAAAAGGCTTAATGTAAAACTCATTATTTTGTAGTAATTTGCCTGGTTGCACAAGCTAACACTTTTTGAGGGGGGGGGGGATAGGGGCATGGCATGGACAGAAAATAGGCCTTCCAGCGTTATCCAGCTAATCTACTACTACTACTACTGCTTATCATTTCTATAGCACTACTAGACGTACGCAGCACTGTACATTTGAAGATGAAGAGACAGTCCCTGCTCAACAGAGCTTACAATCTAATTAGGACAGACAAACAGGACAAACAAGAGATAAGGGAATATCAAAGTGAGGATGATAAAATAAGGGTTCTGAGTAAGTGAATAAGGGTTAGGAGTTAAAAGCAGCATCAAAAAGGTGGGCTTTTAGCTTAGATTTGAAGACGGCCAGAGATGGAGCTTGACGTACCGGCTCAGGAAGTCTATTCCAGTCATATGGTGCAGCAAGATAAAAGGAACAGAGTCTGGAGTTAGCAGTGGAGGAGAAGGGTGCAGATAAGAGAGATTTACCCAGTGAACGGAGTTCTTGGGGAGGAATTTAGGGAGAGGTGAGAGTGGAGAGATACTGAGGAGCTGCAGAGTGAAAGCACTTATAGGTCAATAAGAGGAGTTTGAACTGTATGAACTGATAAGCACACATTAACTGGATAATGCAGACTTAGGGCCTCTTTTACTAAACCATGCCAGCAATTCCCATGCGGCAATGCCAGCGAACCCCATTCAAGTGAATCGGCTTTGTCGACATTGCTGCGCCAGGATCGCTAGTGTGGCTTGGTAAACAGACCCTTAATGCAACAGCAGTTGCTGTCACCTAAATAAGAGGCAATAAGTGCTCCTGCATTATTTTTTTTTTTTACAAGTCCCGCACACTAATGAAAAAATGAGTGCAGGGCTTGCAAAAAAAAGAGAAATAAAAACCTGAAAATACTAGTGCCTTAAAAATGAGCTTAGTGCATGGGAAAGTCCCGTGCAGTGCGTTTTTTTCTAGCGAAAAAGATGCCAGTACTCAAATGCCAGGCCACCCTTCAGGGGTGGGGTGATCACTGAGGGACCCACCCCACAATAGCCAGGCCCCCTGCAACCAGTCGCAGAATCTATGACAAGGCAGAATTGCGTAGAGCCCGAGCACTTTCATTAAAACTTGAGGACCACGGGTCAATTTTAGCAGACAATAGAAAAGGTGGCGGTACTCAGTACCCCCTCAAAAAAAAGCCCTGGTCCTGTGTTAAAATTTGCTCCCATATTTTAGCACATTTCAGTAAAAAGACCCCTTCGTGAGCAATCATTAACTGTAATAGATCTTTAAAATATCACAAACGTCTTACGCCACTTTTTTTTTTTACCAGAAACAAAATAACACTTTCTCATTTTAAATTATGCCCTCAAATTATTACACAACAGTGAGCTTAGAAGAAAAGTAGTTTGTTCTTGGTCCCCTCCTCTTTTCTATCTACACTTCTTCCCTTGGTTCATTAATCTCATCCCATGGCTTTTCCTACCATCTCTATGCTGATGACTCCCAAATCTACCTTTCTACCCCTGATATCTCACCTTGCATCCAAACCAAAGTTTCAGCGTGCTTGTCTGACATTGCTGTCTGGATGTCTCAACGCCACCTGAAATTAAATATGACCAAAACCGAGCTTCTCATTTTCCCCCCCAAACCCACCTCCCCGCTCCCCCCGTTTTCTATTTCTGTTGATGGCTCTCTCATTCTCCCTGTCTCCTCAGCTCGAAACCTTGGGGTCATCTTTGACTCTTCTCTCTCCTTCTCTGCTCACATCCAGCAGACCGCCAAGACCTGTCGTTTCTTTCTTTACAACATCCGTAAAATCCGCCCCTTTCTTTCCGAGCACCTACCCAAACCCTCATCCACACCCTTGTCACCTCTCGTTTAGACTACTGCAATCTGCTTCTTGCTGGCCTCCCACTTAGTCACCTCTCCCCTCTCCAATCGGTTCAAAACTCTGCTGCCCGTCTCGTCTTCCGCCAGGTTCGCTTTACTCATACTACCCCTCTCCTCAAGTCGCTTCACTGGCTCCCTATCCGTTTCCGCATCCTGTTCAAACTTCTTCTACTAACCTATAAATGCACTCACTCTGCTGCTCCCCAGTATCTCTCCACACTCGTCCTTCCCTACACCCCTTCCCGTGCACTCCGCTCCATGGATAAATCCTTCTTATCTGTTCCCTTCTCCACTACTGCCAACTCCAGACTTCGCGCCTTCTGTCTCGCTGCACCCTACGCCTGGAATAAACTTCCTGAGCCCCTACGTCTTGCCCCATCCTTGGCCACCTTTAAATCTAGACTGAAAGCCCACCTCTTTAACATTGCTTTTGACTCATAACCACTTGTAACCACCTGCCTCCACCTACTCTCCTCCTTCCTGTACACAATAATTGATTTGATTTGCTTACTTTATTTTTTGTGTATTAGATTGTAAGCTCTTTGAGTAGGGACTGTCTTTCTTCTATGTTTGTGCAGCGCTGCGTATGCCTTGTAGCGCTATAGAAATGCTAAATAGTAGTAGTAGTAGAAACATAAACAAGTAAAGAATCTAGTGATGCCTTGCTGGTTAATTTTCCAACAGTTTGGAGCCAGGAATAGGCAGTGTATGTGTCTTATTTGCTCTTAAGTGCCCTTTCCCCACCACCTTCTAAACAAACTTTCTTATTTTCTTGCTCGATTACAAACAACACTAGGAGCTCTGGTGCATTTTGTCCAGTAATTAAACAAGGAGAAGACTGAAGTGAGGACATAAGATCTGTATCAGCAGGAGCCTCCCCAATGTGGCATTCCTGAAGTGCTACAGAGACTGGCATTTTTTTTTTGCAATCTAAACAGAGCTTTCTCAGGCTGATCAGTTGCCAGAGGGGTGGAAGAACCTCCTAGACACAGGGGAAAAATGGGAGGGCAAGCTCCCCAACCAGAGAGATCCTGCAACTATTATGACTCAACAGGCAAGAAAGGCACCAAAGCTTGCAAGAGAATAGAAGAGGCTGACAAAAATCATTTGCAATTCAAAAGGTTTTTTTTAAGCAATTGTCATGTTTATTATTCCATTTGCTGATTAGATTTTAAAGAAAGATAGCCAGTCTCTCACAAATCCAATATACCCTTTATAGCATGATCTCTTGAAGTCTTCATGCTATGACACTGATTAAAATCTGATCTTTTTTTTTTGTAATTTGGTTTGCTATTGCTGTGATTATGATGTTGCCATTCCAGCATCATTAGGCGATGGCTGCTTTTCCAGTTTGTTTTTGCTGATTGCACATCTGATCCGCTCTAGAGCCGTGAGCCTGATCCTGGAGGCAGGAACAGCAGGCTGCCTCACGCCCCCTCCTCCCGGATCAAGGGCACTGTGTACATGTAAAAGGTGGATCTCGGGAACGAGGAACACTGGGTTTGTTTACAGTGCAGAGAGACGCTTGGCTCTGAATTGCCAAAGCTCCCACAGAGCAGCAAATGCAAACTTAGCAAAAGCACACACACGGATCTGGGCGACAGAACATAGATAAGCGCACAGCACCACTCAGCAATGCTGCATGGTATAACTGGAATTTTATTTTTTTTGGACATTTAAAAATACAAACCACAAAACGTTTGGCTGTTTCTGTGTATCGTTTCTCGGGGGCACAAAACGCCACAATCCCTGCACCCTTGCGTTACATAGCACATTCCCAGTAGTGGGATGAGCCTCTTTCATTTAAATCTGTTATTTAATTTTATGGCATTTAACCTGAAAGCGAGACTGATTGTTTAAGCATTGACCACTGCATGTCTTTTTTATTTCACCCCGGAAGGTGCAGCCATTTCAATTAACCAGAAGACAAGCTGTGTTTTTGAAATACTAGTTGCCCGCCCTGAAATCGTTACAATTAAGAAAAGTGATTCAGAAATGCAAGATACTGTCAAGCCCGTGATCAATTAAATTAATACGAGGCGGAAGCATGTATATGAGGGGGGGAGGGGAGAGCATCCTTCTGACTGTTATATGACAGCACCTCCGTAACTTTACCTACGGCGGGTGCGGTGTAGCTTTTAGCTGAAACATTTGTCAATTTTTCAATCTATTATTACTGACGTCCAGAGCATATGGCAAGTCGATGTATTAGCCAGGTTGCCCTGTATTTCCCGACACTCGATTGCACGACGTGGGACCCAGCACGACCGCAAACAGCACCAGAACACTGTAAAGTGATCTCGCACGTGCAGCACGATAGAAGAAGGAAATCGCAGCAGGAGACTCTCGGAGCCCCTTCCAGTTCCGGCTGGATGCTCCAGGCATCCACGTTTTCCTTCTGGGTCGCCTCTTCTCTCCTTTTGCTCCTCCCTTCTGCAATGCTATATTAACAAGCTAGGACGCGCCCCCCTTTCTCACTGCTGGCACGAGCACGGCTGAATCTCGCTGAGGGCTGACAAAGCCGAGGAGCTGCTACAGGATCACGTTACACAGGGGGCTTTGCGGGAAGGGGGGGGAAAAAGATCTTTTATTTTTTTTTTTTCGCGTGATTGTCTTGGTTGATTCCCCGCTCTGCAAACGCGACTTGAAAAGCAAAAGGTGCAGTGTAATAATTAAAGATTTGATTGTCGGGGGGGGGGGGGGGGGATCTTTCAATTTTAAATGCAAGAAATTTTCGCTGGTAAAGGGTGCAGGACTCTCTTTATTTTTAAATTGACTTCAAGTTACCGCCTTTCTTCAGTATTTGTTCTGTGCTTGGTAGGATTCGTTGTTTTCATTTGGACGTTTTAAGTTAACGAGATCTGTTGGCTCTTGAAAGTGCTGGAAATGCATGACTTAACTGTAAAGTTGTTGAATAGCGACCTTGCTGGGAAGAGCTATAAAAAAAAAAATCAAATTTTCGGCCTGGGGGAAGGTTGTTTTGCTTTCTAAGGTTGTGGAAGATGCAATGTAAATGTGCATGGTTATCTTCTTGGGGTGTGTGTTGGGGGGGGGGGGGGAAGAGTTGTTGTATAGGTGTTGCATGGAGAAGGGGGATGGTGAATCGCTTCGTTACAGTTTGTAGCGACAAGCTGAAGAGGTTTACAAGTTAGACGAGTAAGAATTGTTTTTAATTTTAATAGTAGGATAAAATGCGCGCGCTCAAATATGTGCTTTGCAAGGAGGTTTGGAAGTTCATAAGCTTCTTATCGCAGGCTTGGGTGCTGTGTCTGTTGTGAATCGGGTCTTCTATTTGCTTGTGCATTGTCATAAGAATTAAAAATATTAGTAACTGATGTGTATACGGTGTCTTCTTGCACAGATGCCCTGTAGATGTTCTTGGTGTTAACCCTTTAACTCGATTGTAGCATTCGGGCGAGTCATTCGCTCAGAGCCAAAGGAAACGCAAACAAATCCGTGGATGTCTTCTAATTAAGTTAACTCGTTTTGATATTAGTATATATACAGTGGGGGAGGGGAAGCAATGTAATACTTATGCCACTGCTTGTGCCTTCTATGCATGACTGCTTGAAGGGTTTTGCCAATCATACCGTCTTATGTACCAGGATATGCCACTTCAATATTTAACCTACTCTGTAGTTGTATTGTGGCGAAAACAAAAGCTGGAGAAACCTGAAAGTAATGTTTGCACTTGAAGACAGGCGCTTCCGTGCAGAAAGTTAATCTATTCTGGGCTCCTATATATCGGAACCAGGATGCCTATAGATATTTTTTTAAATGCTGGGATTTATTTTGGGGTGAGGTTCTCTGCAGTACTGTAGTAAAATTACCGTGCCTCCCTCCCCCCTTATTTTCCAGGTTGGCAATGGCAGACCATATGATGGCCATGAACCACGGGCGATTCCCCGACGGAGCAAATGGGCTTCTCCACCACCCGGCCCATCGGATGGGGATGGGTCAGTTTCCCAGCCCTCATCACCATCCGCAACAGCACGCGTTTAACACCTTAATGAGCGATCACTTGCATTACGGAGGTGGAAATATAAACTCGAACGGTGGCATCAGGCACGCAATGGGGCCAGCGGGGAACGTCAACGGTGGCCACCCTACCAGCAACATGCCTCCGGCTGCAAGGTTCAGCTCCCAGTTCATGGGACCCCCCGTGGCCAGCCCGGGAGCCCAGTTAACGGCCAGCATGCAGCTGCAGAAGCTGAACAACCAGTATTTCACCCACCACCCTTACCCTCACAATCACTACATGCCGGATTTGCACCCGGCGAGCCAGCACTTCAGAGACTGCGCTCCAAAGCACAGCGGCGGCAGCGTTCCCCCTTCGGTGGCGCACGTTCCGGCAGCGGTGCTGCCGCCCAGCGTCATTGACAGTGACTTCATAGACGAGGAAGTGCTCATGTCCTTGGTGATAGAACTGGGCTTGGACCGCATCAAGGAGTTGCCCGAGCTGTGGCTGGGACAGAACGAGTTTGATTTCATGACGGACTTCGTTTGCAAACAGCAGCCCAGCAGAGTGAGCTGTTAATCTGCAGGGAAAACTGGCCTCTTTTTTTTAATTATTACTATTATTGGTGTGAGTGAGAATGATCATTCCCTTGCCCCTTCTGAGACAGTATCGCCTTTCCAGGTCTCCAAAGGCAGAAAACAAGGAACGGTATACATTCTGCTTTCTACAAACTGTTCATTGCTGCCAGGATTGATTGTTGGGGGGGGTGGGAGGCGGTGGCTGGCTTATAGGCAAGGTCGTATTAATAGTTAACCCAGGCTTGTGCTGGTGTCTTATTTTTTTTTCCCCCCCTCATTCTTCACAACTTGTTCCTGCTCTCTGCGGAGCTGAACTGCTGGATATGAAGGGCGTCTTGCTTAATCTCATGGGTTATGATTTTCAAGTGACTGCACTGTGCCCAAGTGGAAGAAATTCTGGTGGATGAAGACTTTATTTCAAGGGCAATAGTGCTGCACCGATGCTGCCACTCTGCTTATTTTAACTATGCATTGCACTACACCTGGATGGATCTTTCCTTTCAACACATGCAAAGCTGGAAGGTTGAGATGGGACTAAATCCTTCATAGGTCTGGAGACATGATACTGTTATGTTAATCTGCTACCTAGTCCTCACCTGATGTGCAAATACTGAGGTGTGGAATGTTCCCTTAGTTTGCAAACATTTCACAAAAGATATTTTATTTTGTTCGTCTTCAAGATTCTGACACTGTGCTAAATAGTTTATTCAGTACATGGGAAGATACTACTGTGTTAGAAGCTTTTTAGGAAAATTTGACAGTATTTTTGTACTTTTTTTGAGAAAATACTTGTTAATTTATTCTATTTTAATTTGCCAACGTCAATAAAAGAACCAAGAAATAAATCTAGCTTGTCCTAGATGTGTACCTGTAAGCTCCAAATAGCATTTATAAGACCTGCAGAATGACCTTGAGGAGCAGACTTATCAAAGCAGCAGTGACACCCAGAGGCTTAGCTAAGTTATGAATTTAAGATTTTCCTTTCCCCCTTCCATGAACCATTTTTCAATCATGTAGAATTAACCTATTTGTTACAGAAATGTGAATACTTGAGAAATGTGAATACTTGGTTGGGTTGTTTTTTTGTTTTGTTTTGGGGGTTTTTAAGTACAAAACAGGCTTGATACTTTGGCTAGAGGGCTAGCAAATTGGAAACATTGGGATGTATACTAAAGGTAGCTTTCACCAGAATTAAGGTGGCAGATTTTTACTTGCTAAGGGTATGTCTGATTTAGAATGCTTTGTACAGAACACTAGAGGGAGGGTAACTTTCTATAACGGGGTGCCTAAATTATGAAGACATATCTGTATGTGGGGCTTCCTTTAAAAGGGACACACTTCATGGTAGAAATACCACCTCAAAAGCTGTTGTGTGCCTTTAGAAGACATTTAACACTGCAGTTTACTGGATCACTGCAGCGTATAAACAAGATATAACAGCTGTGGAAGATTGTATCATAAGAGTACATGTGTGGGAGACATCACAGCAACTGTGTGTGTGTATATATACACACCAATGATATGCACTTACCCCTGGTGATACCTTAATATATATTGGAGAAAAATATGTGCCTATCTGAGCATGCTAAATGCTTTCTGCATGCATATTACCCATAGTTCTTCTGCTCAGTAAGAGTGACCTTAAATTGACATGAGCTTTAAATTTGCCAATTTTTCTTTTGCTGTAAAACCTACTGAATAGCAAGGCTTTATCAATAGATAAGTGGAGTTGATTGGGTTAAGCAGGCCAGGGACAAGAGCAGAGAATTATTCCAGTCCATACTTTCCAGGCAGCCTGTAGCTGAGCATACATTAGGGTATTGTTTCCCAAGTTGGGCCTGGCATTACTCCCTGCCAGTCAGGTTTTCAGGATATCCACAATGAAAATGCATGAGATTTGGATGTAATGGAAGTAGTGTATGCAAATTTCATGCATGTTTTCAGGATCACCTCAACAAATATGCATGAAATGGATTTGCATACATTACCTTCAAATTTTCATGCATTTTCATTGTGGGTATCCTGAAAAGCTGACTAGCAAAAGGGGTACTTAACACCTCTGCTGCTTTGGTGTTCCAAGCTATTGTCCTCTTCCTCTTCTCCCCCCCCCCTCCAAAAAAAAAAACTTGCTGTCCACAGTTTCAATAGGACCTTAATGCTAAAACAAAACATCTAGCTCTACAGTGGGGCTGCATGTTGAAGGTGAAAATGAGAATTGACAAGGATTATCTATCTTCCTACTCATTAGAGATCAGGAATGCTGGTATGAATGTTCATATCTAACCTAGTTATCCTCTACTTACTACTACTATTTAGCATTTATATAGCGCTACAAGGCGTACGCAGCGCTGCACAAACATAGAAGAAAGACAGTCCCTGCTCAAAGAGCTTACAATCTAATAGAATCCCATGCTCTTTCTAATGGCATTTTTGCCTAATAAGGTGATAAAGGTACAGCTTGCTTCTCATAAGTCTACCCCCTTGGCTCCAACCCTGGAGTTTCAACAGTATATCATACTCTTAAAATGGGGGGGTGGGTAACCTTGGTTATTCAGAACCACAACTCAGACATGTTATAGGCATGATATCTATTTGCATACAATGGAGGCAGTACATGGAAACACATCTCGTGTCTAGTCACTGGGGAAAATCCTGAAAACAACCCTTGGACTCAGGTTGCCCACCCCTGTTATAGAAGTTTGGTTTTTTGTTTGCAAATTTTTTTTTTTATTGCTATAGTAATGTAAGTTTTGGGGTCCTTTTAGAACAAGTTAACAAATCCTGCTGTCATGAGTTTAACTTAGCTGTGTTGGACTACACATGCACATGGATTTAGTCTTAACCCCCAAATTCCCCTGTGCTGGAGGCTATGTATGTGATTTTCAAATTCAGCACTCATGCACAACTTTCAAAGTAGAATGCTAGCATGGTCAGTAAACTTGCTTTACATGTTTAGTAACCTAAAACGTGAGCTTTCCATAACATACTTAGTCTGAAGACAATGGAAAAGGCATATGCAGCTAGGAGGTGTTAGGGTTCTTGGGTATTTTCTACAGTGAGCTAAGAGCGCCCCTTCCTGATTTCACCCTTATTGTGTATGTCATGCTGGATGGTTTCCAATACTTATGCTTATTCAAGTTCTCTTAGTCTAATAGATTTTGCTTAAGTTTTTTGGAAAATATTACTATATTTAAAGAACAATTATCTAATACTCATATCACCATGTAATTTAATCAACCATTTGACCAAATTTAAGTGGTAATTAGATTATGCAGCCAGCCTTGTTGAATCTAAACCTATAATGAGTGAAGTAGTTACTAGAAGGTTATACCATGATCAATGGCAATGTTAGACGAGGTATAAAAGTGCTGGGTCTCCTCCAAACCAGTGAGAGCTATAATCTAATGAATCTTCCAAAGAGTGGGTGGCCTGCTGAAATTACTCCCAAGCGTGCAGCATCAACTTCAACAGGAAAGTCCCAGAACTTCCCAGAAGAACACCTATAGAACTTCAGGCCTTTCTGCCCTCAGCTATAGTGTTCATGAAGCCACAATAAGACAGGGTAAAAATGGGATTTATGGGAGAGTAGCAAAGCAAAAACTGTTATCCAAAAGTAACATCAATGCTTGACTTGTATTTACAAAACCATGTCTGGATGTCTTCCCCCCCCCCCCCCCCCCCAACCACTCAGGATAATATTCTATGGATAGACAAATGGAATGTGGAAGTAAATACAGAATTCCACAGTAAGAACCACCATGTTTGCTGATGTGGGAATGCTTTGCTGTCTCAGGACCTGGAAAACTTGTTGTTGTTGAAAGTACCATAAATTTTACTGTACTAAAAATTTATCTGTGAGCTGAAGCTCAAGCATAATTGGGTTATGCTGAAAGACCATGTTCCAGCACACACATGCAAACGTTATTGTTTCTGTTTAGCTAGTCATATATAAATTTCAGATTGACCTAGTGAAAGACCTGACTGAATTGCAATAGAGATGTTGTGGCAGAACCTGAAACAAGCAGTTCATGCATGAAAACCTATAACTGTTCTGCAAAGAAGAGTGGGCTAAGATTCTTCACCAGTGATATGAAAGACTGATATCAAATTACAGGAAGCATTTGATTGCAATTATTGCTGCTAAAGGTGGTTCAACTAGTTATCAAGTTAAGTGGTTGCTACTTTTTCACATGAGAGAGAGGGGTGTTGGATAACGTTTCCTTAAGTTTTAATTATTAATTTGTGTTTACTTGGGTTCCCTTTGTCTAATATTTCTAGAGTGGAGGAGTAGCCTAGTGGTTAGTGCAGTGGACTTTGATCTGGGGAACCAAGTTTGATTCCCACTGCAGCTCCTTGTGACTCTGGGCAAGTCACTTAACCCTCCATTGCCCCTGATACAAATGAATATACTATGTAAACCACTTTGAATGTAGTTGCAGAAACCACAGAGAGGCAGTATATCAAGTCCCCTTTTAAAGATCAGAAACATTTAGTGTGATGTATGCAATAATAATGGGAAATTTCACTTGACTGTAGGCCTGATGCAGCAGGGGTTGAATTTTTCTCTTTACGTATGTATTGAACCTCAGTACAGGGTCTGAAGTAGAATCTGTTTTCAGGTCATGCAGTTGTTGCAGGCACTGATTAAGCCCCTTTGAATCAAAATGAATCCTAATAAAGCGTCAAATGCTTTTTGCAGCATTTAAAACAAATATATAACCAAAGCATATTTTTGTACTGAAGTCTGGCCAACTCTAGTTTTTAAATTACTTCAGAAAAAAAAAAATTACATATCCCCTCATGGTAACAGTATGGGTTTTAAGCAGTTGCGGGGGGGGGGGGGGGGGGGGAGTTGAGTGCCCCTTCCCCCCCTAACCAGATGTCTTCCAGGACAACTACTAAGTAGGTAAGTGTGCACAGCACAGAGAAGACTGGGGATCAGAGGGTTAAAATGTAGCATAGTGGTCCTCAAACCTGTCCTAGGGGACCACAGCCAGTTGAGCTTTTAGGATCTCCCTAATAAATATGCATGAGAGAAATTTGCATATAATGGAGGTGATGGACATGTGAATGTGTCTCATGCTTATTTGTTATAGATACCCTGAAAACCCAAATGGCTGGTGGACCCCAGGATGGTTTGAGAACTATTGGTGTAGCATGCATTTCATCAGCACTATCCTAATCAGTTAGATTGCTGCAGGTGCTTCCATTTTCCTGAGGCCATGCTGGTGACAGATGGATGAGGGAGGGGCAGAGTGTAAGCTTAAAAGAGGCATGCAAGCAGCAGCGTACCGATGGGTTCTGCTGCACATGTAGCTGGATGATTGCCCCAGCAAGGCCGAGGTATGGCTGTGCTTCTTAACTCGGTCCTTTGGGCACACCCAGCCAGTTGGGTTTTGGGATATGTATAATGAATATACACCAGCAAAACTTGCATGCACTACCCCATTGTATGCAAATATCTCATGTATATTCATTGTCTCTATCCTGAAAACCTAACAGGGTGGGTGTCCCCAAGGACTGGATTAAGAAGCGCTGGGATAGGGGAAATTAAGACAACGATGGAGGGTTGAGAGGCAGGGGCAAAAAAAAAACCCCATTGTGCCTTTCTATTTTGTAAAAACTGGGAAGAACACAGCAAGGACAGTGAAGGAGAGGGATGATATGGGATCCAGTGCTTTGCACATTTGCTATATGGGGGTAGTTGGACGCACAACTTTTGGGAACCAAGGGATGCAGAAGCCTAGTTTGGAAGCTAGTGCTCAAGAAGTGCAGAAACACAGTGGAGTATTTTCACCAGAGTGTGACCGGTGGGCATGAGCTGCTTCAGCAGAAGTAAGCAACAAGACCACCTGGGCACCAGCTGATGCATGATGCCGACACCAAGTGTAATTTACCTATAGGATGATGAAGAGATTACTGGGGACAACAGACAACCATCCTTCTGATGTTATTGGGTACTAAGATTTGAATTTAATGTGCCCTAGGGTATAAAGATTTGACAAACATGACTTAGACTATAAAAGTTATAAATTCCTTTGAAAATATTATTAATAAGCAAGAGTTCAAGAAGGATCACCCTGGTTGTGCTCATTGCACTAGTCAATATTTTAGAGAAGACGTCAATCCCTCTCACTGTCAAAACCCCCTGTACATTAAGAGTGTTGGTGCTGGTGAATTCTTTTCAATTGGAAATACAAAAAAAAGTTGAAACCCCTCATCAAAGAAGATGATTACATACTAGCCACCCTGTGTGACTCATAGGTGGGTGGGAGTATTGCCCTCCCATGCACCACACTGAGATGGGAAGAAAGGGAGTAAGGCAAAGAGGAAAGAGTAGACACCCTGGCAAGCAATGCTGGCAGTATAATTAGTACCCTGTCAGCTACCACTTTATTCCCTACCTTTTTAACTAAGGGCATGCATTTATTTTCACATAAATGGTAACATGATGAATGAGGGCATATTTGGTTTTACACACGTTTAAATTAAATTAGGTAGGGGTTGGCATGGGCCAAATCCTTATTCATTTTATTAGATTTGGTGACAAACTGCACCCGTAAAGGGGAGGGGGCAGACAAATCAGAGCTACCGTAGGTGAAGTAGATGATAGAAGTGTGAAGCACTTCACTAATCATGCTGAAATTTTGTGACAAGCAGCTAAATAAGCCTATTCCTGCCACTTTCCCCAAATTCCAAGGCTAATGATATCAGCTGCATATGATTAGGAAAGTAAATGTGAGAGAGAGAGGCTTTCTTTGTATATGTCTATGCAGTAAGCAGCACTGACTACTGTACTAATTCAGTGGATAGTAGGAAGGGAAAAAATGCCACACGGGGCCAGGCGAAGAGGAACAGAGTGGTGTGCTACTCCATTTGCTGAGTGAGGCCCTTATAAAAATTTCTAAGGCTCATCTATTTTACTGGTTGGCTGTCACCTCACGTACTTAGCGCAGTGTACAATAGTGTACTGCCAAGTGAATGTGCAAGGCAAAGAGTGAGGGTGGGGCAAATTGCCTGTCTGCTTTATTATTTGCAAAATGCTACCCTGTGTATTCAGCTTTGTACAGACACATATAAGAGCAACAGTCCCTGCTATATAGAATTTGCAATCTAGTCTGATCAAATCTCAGTGCTTGGGAGGAGTAGGTGTGGAAATGGTAGAAGCAAAGAAGGGAAGTCAGTGGATGCTACTGATGTGAAATCTAGGCCCAGTAGCCGCAGCAGCAGCACTAATGGGGAGAACAGTTTTGTCCAGAGAAGTTGATTAGCTAAACCGAAGAGAGATTTCTTTAACATAGTACTAGATATGGCAGATAAAGATCTAAATGGTCCAGTTTGCTCAACAGGCGCACTCATTATTAATTCATGATGAAACCATACATATACTTGATCCTGATCTTTCTTTGCCATTTTCAGGACACAAAAGTCTGCCTGAAAATGGCCTGGAGTTCCTAAGAAGAGAACACCAACAGCTGCATCTTCCCTTGCAACTACGAAAGACCAATTGCTTCTCCATTCTCCAGAGAGGGACAAAAGTAGACAGAGACAATGTAGGGTGTGGTAACAAGCCCATCAGTGAGTAAATTCAGCAGAGCAGAACAGGAGGTGTACTCTGTTCCCTGATGAGAAGTATTTGGGGCAAGTTTTGGCAAATAAAAATTCTGATGCATCCTTATGCGAGGGATTTTCAGATACTGAAAGCAATAGCTGAGGAGGATTTGGAAAATGTTATTTTATACTACTACTACTATTTAACATTTCTAAAGCGCTGCTAGGGTTATGCAGTGCTGTACAATTTAACAAAGAAGGACAGTCCCTGCTCAAGGAGCTTACAATCTAAAGGACAAAAATGCAGTCAATCAAATTGGGGCAATCTGGATTTCCTGGATAGAGGTCAAAGGTTAGGTGTCGAAAGCGACATTGAAGAGGTGGGCTTTAAGCAATGATTTGAAGATGGGCAGGGAGGGGGCTTGGCGTATGGGCTCAGGGAGTTTATTCCAAGCATAGGGTGAGGCGAGGCAGAAAGGGCGGAGCCTGGAGTTGGCGGTGGTGGAGAAGGGTACTGAGAGGAGGGATTTGTCCTGTGAGCGGAGGTTACGGGTAGGGGCATAGGGGGAGATGAGGGTAGAGAGGTAATGGGGGGCTGCAGATTGAGTGCATTTGTAGGTTAGTAGGAGAAGCTTGAATTGTATGTGGTACTTGATCGGAAACCAGTGGAGTGACTTGAGGAGAGGGGTGATGTAAGCATATCAATCTAGGCGGAAGATAAGATGGGCAGCAGAGTTGTGAACGGATTGAAGGGGGGATAGATGGTTAAGAGGGAGGCCAGTGAGGAGTAGGTTGCAGTAGTCAAGGCGAGAGGTGATGAGAGAGTGGATGAGAGTTCGGGTGGTGTGCTCGGAGAGGAAGGGGCGAATTTTGTTGATGTTATAGAGGAAGAAGCGACAGGTTTTGGCTGTCTGCTGGATATGGGCAGAGAAGGAGAGGGAGGAGTCGAAGATGACTCCGAGGTTGCGGGCAGATGAGACGGGGAGGATGAGGGTGTTGTTGACTGAAATAGAGAGTGGAAGGAGAGGAGAAGTGGGTTTAGGTGGAAAGACAATGAGCTAAGTTTTGGCCATGTTCAGTTTCAGGTGGCGGTTGGACATCCAGGCGGCGATGTCGGATAAGCAGGCTGATACTTTGGCCTGGATTTCCGCAGTGATGTCAGGTGTGGAGAGATAAAGCTGGGTGTCGTCGGCATAAAGATGATATTGGATACCGTGAGATGAGATCAGCAAGCCCAGGGAAGAGGTGTAGATTGAAAAAAGAAGGGGTCCAAGGACAGATCCCTGAGGAACTCCAACAGAGAGTGGGATGGGGTGGAGGAAGATCCATGAGAATGTACTCTGAAAGTATGGTAGGAGAGATAAGAGGAAAACCAGGAGAGGACAGACCCCTGGAACCCAAATGAGGATAGTGTAGCAAGAAGTAAATTATGATTGACAGTGTCAAAAGCGGCGGATAGGTCGAGGAGGATGAGGATGGAGTAGTGCCCTTTGGATTTGGCAAGGAACAGGTCATTGCAGACTTTAGTGAGTGCCGTTTCTGTCGAGTGAAGAGGGCGAAAACCGGATTGAAGCGGATCAAGGATGGCATGAGAGGAGAGAAAATCAAGGCAGCGGCTGTGAACGGCACGTTCAAGTATCTTGGAGAGGAAGGGTAGGAGGGAGATGGGGGCGGTAGTTGGAAGGACAGGTAGGTCTAGTGATGTTTTTTTGAGAAGTGGTGTGACTACGGCGTATTTGAAGGTGTCGGGGACAGTTGCAGTGGAGAGAGAGAGGTTGAGGATATGACAGATGAGGGGGGTGACAGTAGGAGAGATGGTGTTTAGTAAGTTGGTGGGGATGGGGTCAGAGGAACAGGTGGTGCATTTCGAGGAGGAAAGAAGATGGGCGGTTTCCTCCTCAGTGATATCAGGGAAAGAGGAGAAGGAGGACTGGGTTGCTTGGTTGAGGGAGTGGGTTAAAGGGTGAAGAGGAGGAGGTGGCTTGGTAGTGAATTCGAGGTTGATCTTTTGTACCTTGTCGCGGAAGTAGTCAGCCAGTGATTGAGGAGAGAGTGAGGGGGGGTGGGAGCGGATGGCACTTTGAGGAGGGAGTTAAGGGTGGCAAAGAGATGCCGAGGGTTGGAGCTGAAAGAATTAGTCAATTGGGTGTAGTAGTCCTGTTTGGCAAGGAATAGGGAGGACTGGAAGGAGGGTAGCATGAATTTGTAATGAATGAAGTCGGTATGGGTGCGAGATTTCCTCCAGAGGCGTTCAGCAAATCGAGCGCAGGAGTGAAGATATCTATCATGCTAAATGATGAAGATGTAGGTAGGGCAAAGAGTCCCCCCCACAAATAGAACACATAATGGAGAGTGTGAAGGAGACATTCACCTTCTGCTCTGCTTTCATCCCTAGTAGCAGGAGCAGCAACAGCATGAGTAGCCTCTAAAGAAGCAGTGGAAAGAATACATGGTTTGGAGGTATTTCAAAGTGCCTGAGGATTAGCATCTGTGTTCTGCAGAGTATAATACTGTCAGAAAGCCATTAGCAGAGAAAAGCTAGAAGGCCATCTTTCGAACATGGCATGCTGTATCCTTTTCAGAGATCATACCCTCTTGAGATAGGGTCAAGTGAGCACACTAATCCTAGGCTGTGGAGTCCATCCTGCATTGTAATTAACAGTGGCAGCAAAGCCAGAGGAAAAAGGAAATCTGTTTCACAGGCTTCACCCCCCCACCTGAAATATCAGTTGAGTAAGCCCAACACCTGTCTGAGCAGGATACAATGTTATTCGCTGTATCTGTCCCTGGGCAAACAGCAGGCAATATTGAAGGTGGTTACATGGTGCATTCTGGAAATTATTGCCCTGAATGACCAGCCCCTGAAGATTGTTGTAGTAGCTTTTGAATATCATGTTCTCATCTCTGAACTAGTCAGAATTATATACATGCCTACCCCTCCCTGATGGCACACTGGTGGAAGGTGGATGAGGCAGGAGCAGCTCCTAGCTATAGTGGAGGCATGCTAGGAAGAGGGTGTAGGTGGCCTGCCAAGTCTCCCGCACTTCTGCAAAAGTGGGTAAGTCTTTCACTGAGCCTCTCCAGACTCAAACCAAACTCCCCCTCTCTCCCATTGCCACTGCTGCTTTCTTAGCTCTGCAGTAGCAGCATAAAGAGGCAGTGTGAGACCATTGTTCTGTGTGCACCTCTCCAAGGTCTGCCAGTTCCATCTCCCTCCAACACATGAAGCTTACCTCAGAGGTGGCGAGACCAGTAAAACTAGCAGCGACACACAAAGAGAAAGGGTCCCATGCTTGCCTCTTTTATGCTGCTTTTACCCAAGGTGACCAAGAAACGCAGCAAGTCGGTAACTGGGAGGAAGGGAGGTGGTATATATATTTTTAAAAAAGGGATAATGCTGGAGTAAGGGGTGAGGAAGAGATGGACGGAAACAAGTCAAGCTGAATGGGGGAAAACAAGAGATAAGGCAATGCTGGATTGGGGGTGGGGGTTAGTGCGAGAGACAGAGAGAGAGATGGGGAGATGGTGAATAGGGGAAAGACAGAGAGAGCAGGTGATGGTGGATGGGGGAAAGACAGAAAGAGAGATGGAGTGATGCTGGATGGGGGAATAGAGAGAGAGATGAGGTGAGGTGATTCTAGATGGGATAAGGCTGATGGAAGAAACAAAACATGGGGTGAGGCTGGATGGGGAAGAGAGAGATGGGGTGATGGATGGGGGAAAGAGAGATGGGATGATGGAGGAAGAGAGACAGAGAGAAAGACAGGCTATGCTGGTTGGTAGGGAGAGAGAGAGAGGAAATGATGCATGATGTGGAGGAGAGGAAATGCTTTATGGCAGGGGAGAGAAAGAGAAGTGCTGCATGACATGGGGGAAACAAAGAGAGCGGAGATGTTGGATAGCAGGGGGATAAAGGGAAGAATTAGACTGGGAAATAAAAGGAAGGGGAATTTGAGTGCTTGTGTGAGGGAAAGAGATACAAAGTTGTAGGTAGAGTGAAAAAAGGGAGACTGAAGACTGGATAGTGAGAATAAGTGACATCTGAATAGACAGAAAAGCAGAAACATAGAGGGCTGAAACAAAAAGATCAATGTTGGAGATGATTGTAATGAAAGAAGTGAAGAATACAGAAAGGGAGAGAAAAATGACATACAAACTGGAGACCCTGGAAAGAGATATAAGACATGACAGGAAAGCAGTAACCAGAGACTGGGGCCAACACAATTAGAAAAATTAAATGGCCAGACAATAAAGAAGAAAAACAATTTATTTTCAATTTTGTATTGGAATGTCAAGTTTTGTAAACTATATGTACTAGGGCCAATATTGAGACCACAGAAGAGAGCCTGACTAACTCCCGTGGTTGGTGGTGAACCCAGAAATTCAATGCCAGGGCCATACCCTGTGACCAGAATTGAATTTCTGGGGGGTTTGGCTGCTAAAAACATAGCCAATTAAGCTGATATTCATCGGCTGACCAGCTGAGTTATAGCAGCCAAAGATAGACCTGCTATTTACATGGGTCTATCCGGCCACTAAACTTAGTCAGTCAGTCAATGAATATTGGCACTAACCAGCTATGTCATGCGACATAGCCAGTGACTGGGCTAGCTGCTAAGCAGCAATATTCAGCCAAGATAACCGTCTATCTCTCGCTGAATATTAACACTTAGCCAGCTTAAGACTATTTCTTAGCCATTTAAATAGTTTTAAACATCATCTGGACTGTCTTTATGGTGTTATATGCAAGAGTCTAGCTACTAGGTGAGATTTTGGGAATGCTGAGCCCCTCATGTTGTTTTTGTTGGATCAGAAGGAGTTATGATGTGGCAGCAAACCCACTCAGTTTTTAAAATTACACTAAATGGAAACTTGGGTTTCTTTTCAAGGTTTAGGAGCTGCTTAAGTACAACCAAGCTGAATGGGTAGGACTTCTGTGGCATGAGCAGGGCTAGGGTGGAGTTGTGTAGGGCTAGAGGTATGTACTAAATCTTCCCTCTCAAAAATTAGACCCCTTGGCAGCCCTGCACAGGTGATGGATAATAGCTTTACCTGTGCCCATGTCTTAGCAGATAAAAGTGAAAAATGATTGGGGGGGAGGGGCTCTCAGCTAAGCTGAAAGAAGGGAACCAGATTTTGTGACATATGGTGGAAGAAACATGGTTTTGGTAGGAGGTAGTTAGAATGATAACTGATGATTTCCACATTTGCTGCACCTGATTATAGGAAACTCACTGGGCTTGAGAAGCAGAAGCCCAAGACGTACAGAAAAATAGCAGGCTGTGTTTTCACCAGAGTGTGAAGAGTGAGAATGAGCTGCATAAGATGCGGAAAGCAGTAGGAGCACCTGTGCACCAGTAGATTCAAGATGTTGGCATCAGGTGGAATTCCTGAGGCCGGAGAAGTTAATGGAGCAACAGGATGTCATTGAAGACCAAGAAAGTCCCTTTGAGGAATCAATAGTGCATATATATGACTCAGATCACAGAAGTCCTGAACCCTTTCAAGAAGGCCATGGAGGTGCTAAGTTCAAGAAAGAGTCTCCCTAGGTCTTGCTGTCCCAATAATTAATATCTTAGAGGCAAAGTTACAGAGTTTTCAACAGCAAAAGGGTTAGAGGTCAGAGGTATTGTTATTGGTGGACTAGTGTTTACAAGTGGAAAATAAGTTTAAACTCCTGATCACATGCTAGCCACCTTATGCGACCCAGGGATGAAAGGGAGTATTGCCCACCAATAGAATGAACTGAAGTATTACACAAAGAAGCTGGTGATCCAAGTGGAAGAAAGGGAGTGCCAGAGGCATCTGTGCTGTGGGGGATGCTATAGAGGAAAGAGTGGCCATTCTGTCAAGCAATACTGGCATTATAAGTAGCACCCTGTCACCTACTACTTGCTCCCCTACCTATATCCACTAGTCTGCCATGGGCATAACTGAACCATCTTTGTTGACACAGGCCCACTGCTGCTGGTCAGGAGAAGCAAATCAGTGGCCATGGAGAACAGAATATGCCGAAGGTAGACATAGGAGGGGAGAGAAAAATCTGACCATATCTTACCTGTACTGAAGGATCACCACTGGCTTCCCATTTCCTGCCATATCAAATATAAGATTCTGCTCTTGACCTTCAAAGCCCTCCATTTTGGTCTTCCCCCCTACCTTTCCTCACTTGTTATTCCCTCCTTATTATTCCCTCTCGTACGCTTCATTCCATCAACGATTATTGTCTAGTTCCTCACAATCCAAGACAAGCACAGCATGAACTCACTAGAAACTCCTTCTTTTCAATGGTTGATGGAAGATGAGTACAGAAAGAGAGGGAAAGAGGCGAGATGTTGGATGGAATGGTTGGGAGAGAAAGAGGGGATATGCTGGATGTGTAGGGCTACTACTACAATTACCTAGCCTCAGGTAGATGTCAGGCAATCAGGGGATATATGGAAGATAGGAAAATATGAAAGGTAGCACTCTGGTTAGAATAAGATGTCCCACTGAGGTCAGATCTAAATTCTTATAGCCTAAATTACTAAGAAAGACACAAGGTTCAGATGTCATATAAAAATAAAATATCATTTATTATTTGGTAGCAGTGAAACAGTGCAAATCAGAGACAATGCACTTATGCTAAT
The DNA here is from genome assembly GCF_901765095.1 of Microcaecilia unicolor. Taxonomy (NCBI): domain Eukaryota; kingdom Metazoa; phylum Chordata; class Amphibia; order Gymnophiona; family Siphonopidae; genus Microcaecilia; species Microcaecilia unicolor. The sequence goes on along the minus strand of NC_044033.1, from coordinate 358,100,171 downwards.
ATACCTCAAATGATAGTAAAGTACCGAGTATCTATGTACATGTCAAGGCAGGGTAGAGAATGCACACTTATGCTCTAGTCCTGAACTGATTAGGAATTCTAACTCCCCAAGGCACTAAGAGAAGAAACAGATACAACCTGACCAGACAGCTTTCTCACTCAGGATGTTGTAGATGGAGGCAGTCAGGCTGTAGAATTTCTTGGGGAAACAGGAACCACAGCTGGCAGTTGGCAGGTGTTCTCTCTCTCTGGGCAGTCAGTCAGCAGATGGGCTCTCACTCAGGCAGACAACCCCAGTAGGCAGGTGAGCAGGAACAGACAGGCAGTAGCCATGTTTTATGAGCCTCAGTTGCTGTTCATCATGTGACTGGATCAGACAAGAGCTGTCATCTGTCCCACGGATGGCAGCTCCTGTGTGCTCAAGATAACACCCAGATGATGTTATGCTTAAGGAAGGGTTTTCTATATTTTTCATAAGTTTGGAGAGCCACGCTGTCCAGAATAACAAATCTGGGACTTTCCACTGTTGTGGAAAGCCGATGGCCCTGTTGTTTGAAGGACCAAACAACAGGGCCATTGGCACCAAGAGCAGATTGGTCCTGAACATGAAGAAACAGTTTCAACCCTTATCAATCTGATTTCTTTCCTGGTCATTCAGTTGAAACAATTATGGTATTCCTTGCTAAAATATCTACATGCAGCATTTGATCTTCTCATTTCGCTTGACCTTAGTACTACTTTCTACCTGGTAACTCATGAACTATTGTTGTCCCAGCTCACTTCTGCTAGAATCTCCAGAGTTGTTCTCAAAGGTTCACCACTTTCTTAGCCGACTATATTTTTCATGTCTCTCTACCAACCTCCAAATCTAGTCCCTGTCTTTTGCCCTGTGGTGTCCCTCAGGGTTCTGTTCTGTCCCATCTCCTTTTTAACATTTTCTTAGCTCGCTGGTATCATTAATCCAAGAGACTACAATTAAATTCTACCTTTTGTTGATGATATCCTTTTCGTATCTACTCAAGACCCCTATAATCTGAATTTATCACAGTTACAAGATTGTTTGATCTCCATTGATGCTTGGCTAACATCTAATAATTTGGTTCTTAACCCTTCCAAAACCTCCACTATTTGGATCACAGGTCCCATTTAGTCCTTCTGTAACCCCTTTACTGCATGGTGTGCTTTTAACTTTGGTCAGTTGCTTAAGATACTTGGGTGTGATCCTGGACTCTAAACTTTCATTTATCCCTCATATTTCCTCAATGGTCATTTTATTTTTTCTCTCTCCACTATATTCATTCTCTCCACAGTTACCTTGAAGATGACACTTGCACTACACTGCTCTACTCTTTAGTAACCTCTAAATTGGACTATTGTAACATAGTTTATGCTAGTCCTCGAAACTTCAGTCTGTCCAAAATACATCCATCCAGTTATTTTCCCATGCTCATTGGGATAATCATGTTTTCCCTCTCCTTGCCCAATACTACTGATTTCCCATACCATACCATCCCATACCATATTAATCAAAAGATTTTTACTCTGACTTACAAGTCTTACATTCTGACTGTCCGTCATATTTATCTTCTCTTATTACCCCATACACACCATCCTATGTTCTTCGCTCAGTCATCCAACAACGTCTTACAGTACCTTCCTGCTTTTATTCTCATTTGAATCAACGCATCATTCTGTGTTCTCCTGTTCTGCTCCCATCTTTGAAATCTCCCTGACAATATTCACTCTGAACAATCCTACCCTTTGTGTAGGTCATCCTTGAAATCCTATCTTTTCACCAGGGCCTTCTCAGCAGAGGTAGTGGCACGGCATGGTTGGCAGTTTGGCAGCATCCCCTGTTATGGCAACAATCCCTTAACCTTTTCAAACCGATCCCATAGCTATTCTTCCATCTCATTATAGTTCATTTCCTGTTTCTGGAATTTTATTGATTTTATTGTAAACCACTTTGATTTTTAATTATTTGAAAGGCCATAAAAAAACATAAACATATGCTGCCTGCCTGCCTGCTTCATGCTGAGGTTACTAAGAAGGTTCCTGGCATACAGCTTCTGCTGCAACCTTCTCCGTTCTATGGCATCACTGCCTCTTCCTAACATTGTTTACATATGACCCAAATGATCTGCCATTCCGATCCTACAAACCATACCATCAGTCTACATCCTCTGTGATCAATGTCTTTGTATATATTGCTGCCAGTCTCTCCAGGATAACATTTTATGCTAGGTGAATAAATTTTGTGTACCCAATTACCTCTGGAGACATTGCAATAATGATACCACTTGTAATGCTGCCCTGCCCACTGAAGTCCAATGGACAAATCGTTAGGGTATGTCCTCCTAGTGACTGAACGCCCATGGCCAAGCTTTTTGTCTTCATTGGCTTTGGGTCTTCCAGCCAATGATGGTGCTGCTTTGCCACTTTCCCATCTATGTGGGGATCTTCATAGCTATGTTTGTGCCCTTTTTTCCCTTTAGGATCTTCATGCTACTGTCTCTGTATTTATTCATTTTACATCTTACAATCATATTGTCCCAGAATCTCTGTTTGGTTCTGGCCCATATTAGCTCCTTTTGTACAAGGAACAGTACAGATGAACTTTTAGTCTGCTTCCAATCTTATTTTCAAAATAGAGACACTGAATCATTTCATCTTAGCATTCTAATAGAAAGTAGGCTGTTGCCACTGACTTCTTCCTGCAAATCTGCCTAGAGAGACCCTTGGATACTCCTTTATGCACTTTAGAATGGACTGAATTTCCCACAAAAGTGCCAAGACCTAACACTCTTAGTTCTGCTTTGGCCCTTTGCAAGTGTTTGGGGGTCTTTATGATGGTCTTAGCTTGGTGTTGATCCTCGTTGGGTTGTGGTGCTTCTTTGGTCCTCTTTAGGTGTTTTGGTGCCTTCCATCCAATCTTGGTGCTACATTGGCTTTCTTCAGATGTTTTGAGGTCTTCCAGCCAATCTTGGTGTTTTGCTTTGGCAACAGGAACATTATGCTAGGGAATTTACAGCTGTCGCATATTCCATAGTTAAGGCAGTGCCACTTAGTGGAGACTTGCACCCAATGTTTTTTTGGTGGCCAGTCCCTCTGAATACAACAAATTGGCACTAGTTTGAGGATAATGGATAGTTATTTGGAGTTCAGATTAAAATTTAAGGCATATTTATTTCATCAAGGATTTGCCTTAAAGTAAACATTACGCGTCAGTGGAATAGGTGCTTTTTATTATGAGTAAGATAGGTTGTAGTTTATTAGTTATTAATGAGAAATGAGGGGGCTAATACTAGTATTGAGAAATAATGAAATACTGATCTACTCATAAATTGGAAAAGGAGTCTGATACTGATCGACAATTAAATTTGAAAGGGATTTGGTGGCCACCAGGCTAATGGTTTAGAAGATATGTAATGGGCAGCTGAGAATTGTAACTAAAGATGTAGGAAAAGCAGTGGGAATGCATGATAATTGTATACGTCTGCTTCAGATGGATGACACTGGCCTCATCTGCCACCGTCTGCAGCACCATTTTCTCTATCTCTGTCGGGTTATCCAGGTCTTGCTGCCTGCTGCCTTAGCCTTGGCATCAACTGCATCTCAACTGCATCCACTTTCTTTTGAGGTCTTCTACATCCCTGTTATTAAGGTATACCACGTTCACAAAGTGGCATATTGCCAGCCATTCATATTGTTTGCTGTATCATGCATTCAGATGCTGCCCTGGCCTATCAAAAACAGCCTGCTAATGTTCCAGCATCTGCCTGATGAGCAGCTTTGCCTCACCCTGGCTAAAATTACCCTTGCAGATCAAGATTTCCTTACGGTCAGCTATATGCTGGAAGGGTATATGCTATCAAGGTAACTCTCAATGTAAAATGAATGCATGGATGCCCATATATGTGACTTGGCCGTCCAAAACAACTTTCAACATGACTTAGGCTTAATTGCAAAATAGGTATATTGATACATCCACTAGTTCCTTTATTTGGATAGTTATATTTAGTGAGGGTTTCCCACTATTTTATCAAGCATTTCCTATAATCATTGTTAGATTATTAAAGTGTTCCTGTTTTGGAAGGTTAATAGAATATCTCCAAGTGTACATACAAGGGGAAGCATGTTTCACACACATATTCCCCCAATCATGCTCTCACTAACCTAAGAACAATTTACAGATATTGTGAGAGCTTTTATAAAATGATAGAGCAACTATTCAAAAAGCTGTCTTTGTACAAGCTGTTTCTATTTGTCACAGCGCTGTGGACTCATTTGAAGGATACAATGCCTATATTTGCATACAGCTGCCCTGCCCATGTCAACACTAAATGGATCCAGCAAAGGAATCATCACACAATAGAGGACCTGGACAAATCTGACTAGTATAGACATTTACCAGGTGTGGCTCATTTGGTTGAGAATGAAAAATTGTGCATTGTGCAGTAAAGCCTGTAAAGCCTTTGCTGAATGTATTAGATATTTGGCCCAGCTGATAGATAAGGTTCATACTTGGATGCTGGCTCAGCCCTTGGTTCTCACTTATTGTATCCTTCCCCTGGTCTTTTTTTTTCTCACCCTTCCTCCTCCCCCTTGCTACTTACACACAGTTTTTTCTACTTGCACACGGTTTGTTTGTTTTTGTTTTTTTTGTTCAATAAGTTTTATTGCAAATTTATCACGAACAGAAAAGGATACAAAGACAAATATATACAAATATTAATACAGAAACTATTGGAGTCTACAATCATGAGTAACATATATAATAGAGAAAACAACCTTGTAATCAAGATATACATAAAATATAGTTATTAATTAGAATTGCAATATGTTAAAAGTAATGACCAGATTTTTTAATATATACTAGTAAAAAAGGCCCGTTTCTCAAAAAAACTGAAACAGGTGCTAGCAAGGCTATCTTGTATTGGTGATTATGTTTTTTAAGGCTCTCGTCTAAGTGATTTCTCCTCTCTCCCCTGCCATCCCCTCCATGTCCAGCGATTCTTCCCTCCCCTCCTATCCCCTCCGTATCCTGTGATTCTGGCCTCCCCTCCATGTCCAACGATTCTCCTCTGCACTGCCCTCCCCTCGGTGTCCTGTGATTCTGGCCTCCCCTCCATGTCCAGCGATTCTCCTCTGCCCTGCCATCCCCTCCATGTCCCACAATTCTGGCCTGCCCTCCATGTCCAGCGATTCTCCCCTGCCCTGCCCTCTCCTCCGTATCCCAGGATTCTGGCCTCCCCTCCATGTCCAGTGATTCTCCTCTGCCCTGCCCTCCCCTCCGTGTCCCGTGATTCTGGCATCCCCTCCATGTCCAGTGATTGTCCTCTACCCTGCCCTCTCCTCCGTGTCCTGTGATTCTCTCCTCTCCTCCCATCCCCTCCATGTCCAGCGATTCTCCTCTACCCTGGCCTCCCATCTACTGTATGTCCCGCGATTCTCTCCTCTCCTCCCATCCCATCCATGTCTATTGATTCTCCTGTGCCCTGGCCTTCCCTCCATGTCCAGCGATAGTCCTCTGCCCTTGCCTCCCCTCCATGTCCAGCGATTCTCCTCTGCCCTGCCATCCCTTCTGTGTCCCGCAATTCTCCCCTCACCTCCTATCCCCTCCATGTCCAGCGATTCTCCTCTGCCCTGCCCTCCCATCCATGTCCCATGATTCTCTCCTCTCCTCCCATCCCATCCATGTCGATTCTCCTCTGCCCTGCCCTCCCCTCCCCTCGATGTCCCTCGAATCTGTCCTCCCCTCCATGTCCAGCGTTCTGTTGCCTTCACTTGTCTTGCTTGCGTTCGTAACATCCTGACATCAGCTCGCCTCCAGCATTCCCTTCCCTCTCACTGTTCCGCCCTCTGACATCATTTCGTCTTTACACGAGGGCGGGACAGTGAAAGGAAATGGAACGCTGGAGGCTTGCTGACATCAGGATATTACGAACCCAGACAGCCAGACAGCCAGCCATGGAACATTGACAGTACAAATTATTATATTAGATATGAAGATAGAGCATTGGATTTCTCTGCTGCTATTTTATCAGATTTGCTATTTTCTCAGATTTAACAATCTGACAAATATTTGACCATCAAGTAGAATAACTCAATAAGGTGGAATCTTTCCAGTGAGATAAAATGTGTTTTATAGCTATGATAAGTAGGCACCTTGTTAATTTGGATTCATATCATGAACAGAAAAGGATGCAAACAAAGACAAATATAATATATACAAAATATGAAAGTGCAAAACCACTACGAGAGAAACTGCACTGGCTTCCACTCAAAGAACGCGTCACTTTTAAAGTATGCACCTTCTTCCACAAAATCATTCACGGCGAAGCCCCAGCCTACATGTCTGAGTTAATAGACTTACCACCCAGAAACGCCAAAAGATCATCCCGAACCTTCCTCAACCTCCATTTCCCCAATTGCAAGGGCTTGAAATACAAGACGCTACACGCGTCAACCTTTTCTCACATGAGCACGCAGTTTTGGAATACACTGCCGCGCAACTTAAGAACGATCCACGAGAAAGCTTCCGTCCGCAGATTATTGAAGACCCATCTTTTTGAAAAAATTTACGGAAAGAGCCAAAACACATAAAGTCCACACTCACTGTTCACTAATGCATCATACATCCACTTCTGAACTCTCATCCCCGTAATCTCACATCACTCATACCTTTACTCACAGAAATATGCATACCATATGTCTTTATGCCTTATTATCGCCCTTTAAGCTCTCATTGTCTCCTTCCAATGTTTCAATGTTTGTGCTCCATTGTTACATTCCTTAACGACACTTCGATTGTCTCGCATAACTCTGCACAATGTAATCCATAACCAATTTATAACAAACTGTATTTCCATCATTCATCTCATATTGTAAGCCACACTGAACCCGCAAAAAGGTGGGAAAATGTGGGATACAAATGCAATAAATAATAAAATAAATAATAATATAGAAACTATTGGAGTCTACAATTATGAGTAACAGATATAATAGAGAAAACAACCTTGTAACCAAGATATACATAAAATATAGTTATTAATTAGAATTGCAATATGTTAAAAGTAATGACCAGATTTCTTTATATATATGAAGATAGAGCATTGGATTTCTCTGCTGCTATTTTCTCAGATTTAGCAATCTGACAAACATTTGACCACCAAGTAGAATAACTCAATAAGGTGGAATCTTTCCAGTGAGATAAAATGTGTTTTACAGCTATTATAAGTAGGCACCTTGGTAATTTGGATTCATAAGAATTGAAACCTTTAAGGCCAATGATCCATCAATATTAATGAGGAAGAAAAATGGTACTTGTAAATGAAAAATCTTGGATATAATATGCCAGACTTTCAGTAAAGTCAAAGTTGTGGACAACATTAGATCATATGATCTAAAGTTCCAGCAGAGCTATGACAAGGCCAACATTTATTATTAATATTCTCTAAGTTTCAACAGCTTCAGGGGAGTCCAGAAAGCTCACTGAAGTAGAAACAATATTGATTGAGAACAGCAGACCTTAAAGCTTTGTGGACATTAAGCCAAATATCCTGCCACTGTTGATCTGTAAACAATGTGTCTAGATCTTTGTGCCATATATCTTGTAATGATTTAGAGTAGAAACTAAATTACTCCAATTGCTCTAACTCATTAGGAACAAGATGAGAAAAAGAACAACTATGTTTTCATTTTGTTATATTTTATATATATAGCCTCATACGTCCAGGGTACCTTTATAGAAACTTAGGACACCACTGACTGACATTCATCATAGGCTACCTCCACCTGCCAAGCACTGCCGAGAAAAACTCTCCTATTTCAAAATGAGAGAAAAGTCTGCAGCGCTACGGCATATGGGACTATCAAATTTAATAAACACAGGTTCAAATGCTCATCTAACCTAATTTGACCCCACAAAAAACTTCTAAAAGGGTCAAAACAAAAAAAGAAGAAAATGTAAACATCAAAAAACTTTGGGATACACTTGCCAGATTTAAATATAGTCACTTAGCTTTAGCCATTTAAAAAGCTCCGTTAGAAGTTAATTCACTTCAATTATCCATGGTAGTAACTTCTTAAACTCGACGTGTAACTCCCACTCTTTCTCATTCCAATTCCTCGACAGGATTAGGACTCCCACTGTTTCGATTTCTTCATCAGGAGAAACAATAAGAAAGCTTCATACATTTCTATAAAGGTACCCTGGACGTATGAGGCTATATATATAAAATATAACAAAATGAAAACATAGTTGTTCTTTTTCTCATCTTGTTCCTAATGAGTTAGAGCAATTGGAGTAATTTAGTTTCTGCTATAATATTGCTCTATGCAGTTTTGAAGAGGTTTGCTATAGCAATGATTTAGAGTAACCATATTTTTCCATTTGAAGCAATTTTTACCAATTAGATGCTTCTTTTCTTTTATTAATTATATGTTTGCACCATTCAGAGGCAGTTGGGTCAAGTGATATAGTAGAGATATCATGATTAGGTAGGCAACGGTAATAGTGGAGCCAACGATAATAGTGGGTCATTCAGATGCAGAACATAGTTTGTAATTCCTGAAAGTTGCAAGGGATTAAAATACAAACTAACTCACGCGACCAGTTTTTCTATAGGGGCACACAGGTGTGGAATGCACTTCCAACTCACCTGAGAACGATCAACGAACTAACTAACTTCCGCAAATCTCTGAAGACTTACCTCTTTGACAAAGCCTATAATGAGAACCCATAACTAACCTCAACACAGCACCTTTCAACTTCAGGCAGAATGTATCTCTCCACAATTACTTGATCAAATTCTTTGGTCTTCCCTGACTACTTTGTAACACCAAAATTTACACTTTGTAATATCATATGTACACTTTATCCTGTATGGCGCTGCCACAACAGGTCTTTGTAAGCCACATTGAGCCTGCAAATAGGTGGGAAAATGTGGGATACAAGTGAAATAAATAAATTGCCATTAATTAACTGGCTAACATACCATATGCTCAATTTTTGCCAAGAAGTCCATTGGACAGATTTGCCCTTTATTTTAATATCAGGGTTGTTCCAGTTTAGAGTGAATATAGATTAATTCCACTTAATTGGAGTAATAGAGTCTAGTTCTAATATAGCTTTTTTTGTGGATGATACAATCAGGTCATTTTCCTTTAAGAAATAACATTTCATAAAAGGTAAGAAAGTAATGTATCATTATAGCATTGTTGTTCAAACTGTAACCAAAGAGCGGTATTATCATTTGAGTTATGATGCAACCACTGTGCACCTTGGCGTAATAAAAAAGTCATATGATAGGTACATTAACATCTCCATCTTGTTTCTTGGCTTTCAGTTTGGTTTTTTTAATGCAATTCTGTGTGTTTTGGAATTCCACAAGTACTTAGATAAAAAATTGTCAATCTTTTTATAAGTATGATCCTTCAATAGGCAAGGAAACATGCTTAAAATATATATTATTTTTGGTACAACCATCATCTTAATGTCCTCAAGCCTGCCGCACCATGAGAGTTTAAGTGGAATCCAGGAATCAAGTAATTGTTTGATAGCAGAGAGAATGTAATCCTCATTGTAAGAGATAGTACTTGCAAGAGAAGGTCAAAGAAACATAACCCAAATATTTCAACTTGGATTGAGACCATTGGAAATTATATTGTTTGATATCGCCTTGAAAGGTATACTTATTAAGGGCACAATTTGGTTTTGTAATATTTAGTTTATACCTTGAAAGAAAAAATGATGAATAATAAAAGACATAGGAAAACTTATACATATATTAATTAATCAAAAAAAGTGGAGGAAAAGACCTCATAAAAGCTGGTACAGGTGATGTTATAAAGTGGACTCTGAGTGTAACCACTTCAGGCTGTAACCATTAAAAACAATCATAGGTCTGAAAAACCTCCACAAAATTATTAGTCTCTTTAATTATATCAAAGAATAAACTATGTGTAGAAAAGTAAATCAAAAACACACTTAACTTTTTCTCTGTGATAATGCTTTCCACTGCATGAAGATGTCACATTGCTAGAGCACTATGTCTCGTGATTCAAAAGCATGGAGGATCCTGTCTTCAAATATTGAGGCAATTCTTAAACTCACAATGCAATGTATCAGATCCACCTAGAGTCAGCTAAGGTCCTGACGAGGTCTCGTTTCGCAACGGCTTTTTCTGGAAACCTGGCCATAATGTCGCTGGTGCTGTGCAATGCTTTCAGACCTATGATTACTTTTTTACTGGTTACAGAATGAAGTGTTTATAGCATTACCTGTACCAATTTTTATGAGGTCTTTTCTTCCACTTTTTGTGATTAATTATGTATAAGTTTTGTGATTACTTATGTATAAGTTTTCCTGTGTCTTTTATTATTCACCATCTTTTCTTTCAAGGTTTAGCTTGTCACAGTATGGTGAAACAGATCTGATTCATTATTTTTGTTTTTGTGACATTTAGTTTATAACCAGATATTTGGAAGTATTGTTCAATAGTCATTAATATATGAGGGACTGAGTCTGGCGTCATGTATATTAGAATGTCATTGGCATATGCGGGTACCTTAGCAATCCTGTCACCACATTGCATACCTTGTGTCTTATCATTATATTTCAGTGGCAGTAGGAGTGACTCCAATGCAATATTAAATAATAACAGTGATAGAGGGCAACTTTGTTGCGTTCCTCTTGAAGGTTGAAAACGTTCTGATTTAAAATTAACTCTAGTAGTAGGCGCGGTGTATTAATGAAAGAGCGATGAAAACCAAACCATTCCAAAGAATAAATGGCCATTCTTCACGGTCGAAGGCTTTTTCAGCATCAAGGCCCATAGCTATATACGGTGTAGAAGATAAATTGACTTGTAGGATTACATTTGCGAAAAGTCTACTGTTTTCACTAGACAATCTTCCTGGCATAAATTCTGCTTGATCAGGATGAATAATTCATGGTAGAACCTTTTGTAATCTAGTAGCTATGAGTTTCACAAAACGTTTTCACAATCCACATGCGTTTTTACAACTTTGAAAACGTTTGTGTCATCTGCAAATTTAATCATAATGGTAATATAACAAACATGCAGAACAAAAAGTAAAATAAATGTAGAACGTTAAATGTGTGATAACCATGTTTGGTTTTATTTCATAGACTCCTGAAGAAGGCGTCTGTAGCGCCGAAACACGGCTGTGTTGAGTCGAGTGTATATTTAAATAAAGAGATTGTTCCTATCTACGTCGCCTACTGGTGTTGCTCAAGAGCCTACTCCTCCTACTCCCCCTTTCCTCAGCACAATTGAGAGGTCATTGCCTGTTCCACAAGCAAGGGTGACCCTCACCAAGCCAACCATCATCTCATCCATGCTGCAGCAGGCTCCTGGGGCACTAATATAGTCACCAACAAAGCGAAACACGGCTGTGTTGAGTCGAGTGTATATTTAAATAAAGAGATTGTTCCTATCTACGTCGCCTACTGGTGTTGTTCAAGAGCCTACTCCTCCTACTCCCCCTTTCCTCAGATTCTACTTTTCGTAGGAATTTGTGTACCTCCACCCTTGTGGTGGTTTGGCTTGCTTGCTCTCAATTGTGCTGCCAACCTCCTCAGAGTCTTTCAGGAGTGACATCAGCTTCAAGAGGGGAGAACTCCACAAGAGGCTGTGAGGTAGCACAGTAACGTGGGGTGCTACTTGAGGATAGCAATGGGAGTGATAGGTGATGCACCTCCTCATCAGTTGCTGCCCTTTCTGCTGCCTCCATCATTATTATCAGGCCTGACCTGTTCTTCCTCCCCCCCCCCCCCACACCCACCTTCTTCATCTGCCCTCTCTTCCACCACCATGAACAACCATGTGCTGCTCCTGCACATCCTCTTCGTTCTGATCTTCTTCCTCCTCCTCCTCCTCCTCCTGCTCTTCCTCTTCCTCCTCCTCATTCACCTTTTCTTCCTTTCCATCATTCTCCTCCTCCTCTTCTACCCCTTGCTCATCACTGCTGCTCTCTGGAGGAACAGCGATGCCTGCATGGTGAAAGATGTAATCTGTTATTATTTGAGCCACCAAAGAAAGTGGAAAAAGATAATAGAGGTAGATGCTTTATTAGGGCATATCCGACACAGAGCTGGATAATGGATGCTATTTAGTTGCATATGCATATGTATATGGTATGAAGAAAAATATGGCCTACTCTGTAGTACATGTGATACTGGCAGACACTGTGGTGTAGACAGGCAAACTGTGTCAGGCAGAAAAGGTGGCCAGAAATGGGTTTGGCCATGTGTATATGCTGGCAATGTATTGGTGAAATTTCTTTTGAAGGGATGAATAAGGAGAACAAATTTAGGTCTGCTGAAACCACACATTACTGTGGTACATGCCATGCCAGAATAGTTGGAAAGGGAGGGGGGATGGGGATGGGATTTGCTATATCACCTTTCTGTGGTTACAATCAAAGCTTTTCACATATTATATCAGGTACTTATTTTGTACCTGGGGCAACAGAGGGTTAAGTGACCTGCCCAGAGTCACAAAACTGCAGTAGGAATCAAACCCAGTTCCCATGATTCTCAGGCCACTACATTAATCATTAGGCTACTCCTCCACTCCTAAGTTTCACAAGATGTGATATTATTTGGTCACCATCACACAGTGGTGTGCTGGTAAATTTTTAACAACAGGCTCTCTCCCCGGTCCACCTCAGTGCCCCCCCCCCCGTCCACTTCTGCGCCCCCCAAAAAAAATTGCAGAGCTGGCTATAGCGGGGGAGGGGGCAATGCATTACTCTCTCCAGGAAAAAAAATTAAATGATCCCAGGTTCCAATCTAATTCATGTTGAATGTGGGATAAAATGCCATAAATAAGTAAATAAATATAAACTTTTAATGTTGAGCACCTGATTCTCAAAGTGAACATATTCCAAATACTATAATGAAAATAAAGTGATTTTTTTTCTACCTTTGTTGTCTGGTGACTGTTTTTCTGATCATGCTGGCCCAGTATCCGATTCTGCTGCTATCTGTCCTCTTAACTCAGTTTCCATGGCTTCCTTTCCATTTATTTCTTTCCTCCTTTCTTCTTCATTTCCGGTCCTCAGCTTCTGCCTATTTTCTTCATCCATGTGCAGTTTTTCTCCTCTCTTCCTTTTCCCTCATCTCATCTCCTTCCTCACTCTTCTCTCCACTCCATCAATGTCCAGCATTTCTTCTCTCTCCCCTCCTCTCCCCTGCCCTGCATGCACCCATGTCCAGCAGTGACCCTCCTCTCCTCTCCCCTGCCCTGCATGCACCCATACCCAGCGACCCTCCTCTGCCCTGCCCTGCATGCACCCAGATGTCTAGCAGTGACCCTCCTCTCCCCTGCATGCACCCATGTGCAGCAGTGATCCTCCTTTCCCCTGCCCTGCATGCACCCATGTCCAGCGACCCTCCTCTGCCCTGCCCTGCATGCACCCAGATGTCCAGCAGTGACCCTTCTCTCCCCTGCATGCACCCATGTCCAGCAGTGTACCCTCCTCTCCCCTGCCCTGCATGCACCCATGTCCAGCAGTAACCCTCCTCTCCCTTGCCCTGCATGCACCCATACCCAGCGACCCTCCTCTGCCCTGCCCTGAATGCACCCATGTCCAGCAGTGTACCCTCCCCTCCCCTGCCCTGCATGCACCCATGTCCAGCGACCCCCTCCATCCACCCATGCCCAGCAGCGACTCTCTTTTCCCCCCTGCCACCCCCTTCCGAGTTGTTTTATGAATTCTTCTTCTCCTCCCTCCCAATCCAGTCCCTCACTGCCCGCTTGTTTTTTAAATTCTTTGCTTCCAGCGCTGAGTCGCCGACTGTCCTGAGTCCTCCCTTGCCGATTCGCGCTTCAAAATGGCCGCCGAGACTTCAGCCAAAGTCTCGCGAGGACGCCTCTGGAAGTCTCGGCGGCCATTTTTAAAGCGCAAATCGGCAAGGGAGGACTCAGGACAGTCGGTGACTCGGCGCTGGAAGCGAAGAATTTAAAAAACAAGCGGGCGGTGAGGGACTGGATTGGGAGGGAGGAGAAGAAGAATTCATAAAACAACTCGGGAGGGGGTGGCAGGGGGGAAAAGAGGGAGGGAGGGAGGGAGGAGGGAGGGCGGAGAGCCATAGCCGGCTCGCTATTTTCAACAACCGGCTCGCAAGCCGGAAGAAAATTTAACAACCAGCTCTTGCGAGCCGGTGCGAGCCAGCTCCAGCACACCACTGCCATCACAGTAACCAAGACAGCAGAGTGTAATTAATTGTCATTGCCTATATCCAGCTGTGTGGTCAACAAGGGACCACATGTCACAATCATTGCAATAGTCATCAGTCAATTTGTGCTGTGATGGTAATGTTTCTGCTGTCATGTGTTCATGGCCTAGAATATTGTGTGTGATATATAATGCAGCTTTATCACCTGTAAATATGGAAAAGGGTACGTGTGCAATGCCTCTATGGGTTGGGTTTGCAGCTGCCTCTTGTTCACTTGGATCTGATGTGGGCTACGTGGACAGGGATCTGCATTATTGACTTGTTGACAAGGCACAAGTTCTTCATTGGTTTATTCTCCTTGTCAAGACAGTCCAAAGCATCCTTGATCAAGAAGGCCTTTAGACTTTTCCTGACGGCTTGATGGGATACTTCCATCCTCAGATATTGTGGCAGACAATTCCAGAATGATGGGCCTACTACATTAAAATAGAATTACAGGTCGAGTCATATTATATATAGTGAAATGAAAGTAAATTCATTGTACAGACCACAGTAGAACAATAGTGCACAGGAGTTACTCTTTGGTGCGTGATTGTGATGCCACTGCAGCAATATGGTATGGGTCCAGAATATAGCTCAAGAAACAGGGGAATTGTATGTCTGTATGTGACATGTTCAATTTGGTCATAACAAGAAGATAAGTATTATGTACACCATACCCACGAAAGGGTCATGTAAAGGAGTATAAAATATAATGGAAAGACTCTTCAGTATCAAAGTACGTTTGTTGCATAATCCACCGGACCTCCAGCTCTTTCATCTGTTGGGGGGGGGGGTGAGTGGGGGTCAGGTCAGGATAAGGGGGCACTTGACCACCAAGGAGGTCTCTTCTACTGGGGGCAGGGGAGTCGTCGGGTCATCTACCGTTGGGGGAGTGTGCCGGACCGGGGCAGGGGGGCTCTTCTGTCGGGGGTGGGGGGCTAGCAGTCCCACTAGACCACCAGGTCTTCTTAGTGTTTGGGGAGTGAAGGGGATCTCCAGGCCTTGTTTTGGGGGGGGGGGCAGGCTTAGATTTGACAGGTCTGGGAGAAAATCCCTGACCTGTCAAACCTCTTGATCTCCCCCATTCTTTCAAACCCTAATGCAAGCTCTGAGCTGGCGTATAGTTTGCAAAGGGAACAGTGCCCTTGTTTGGTGTACTGCCCACTGACCATGAGGGAGGAATGCAGGAGACCCTCATTTGTATGCATTTGCTTGCAATTAGCGGTCAGAGCCGGTAAGCACATTGTTTCATGCGCTTGCTGGCTCTGTTCATGGGGCACAGGCAAACGCTAGCACTAGTCCGGTGCTAATGGCCTTTAGTGCCCATGCTTGCACTGATCATCTGGACAACAGTGTGTTCAGTAATGAGAGTTTAATATGTATGGGGTTCACTACAGCCATGGTGGCTACTCAACCTTCCATCTATACAGTTCACCGGATGTCTTCATGCGGGCCTACTGCCACTGTGGCCATTTGTGTGTGTGCAGGGCAGTAGAGGGGGGAATGGGATAGATGGGTGTGCAATATGTCTGTGGTGGTCCCTGATCACACCTCATCCTCAGTCGATGTGTAGCCTAATAGTTAGAGCAGCAGCCTTGTAACCTGGTGAACCAGGTTCAAATTCCAATGCATATCCCTATCTTCTGGCCCAAGACACCTCATCCTGCATTGTCTCTGAAAAAAACACACACAGTGTGAGCCTTTCTAAGGATGGAACCATAACCACTACCAGAATGAACAATTGAGCTCTGCAGGCACTATCCACATGATGCTTGTTTTAAAGAGCTTCAAATGTGCCCTCAGATCTGTGCCCTTCTGCTGTTGGGATGGTCTCAATGGGTAGCTACTCGGGACAGTCATGCCACATTAGAGGAGTCATAGATTCAAGCCATATGTTTACTGTGTTATTACTCTTATAGGCTACGGATTGCCAATATGTCCCACCACTGAAGCTATCAGTGTTAATTAACCATTCAAGGTATGATGGACCATCAGGTGACTAGTTCAATGAGCTCACTCTGCATAAATTAATATACACCATAAATCATCATCAGTCCTTAAAAATTATCCATTGATTAAATCATATTCAGATGTGTAATCAAATTTCCAAAATCCAAACATCACACTTATCTTGTTAATATGTCTATCCATCAAACTGAAAAATAGGTACCAGCTGCCAGCATGAATCATGTTTCATTTCTCCTGCTTCAGGGTAGCCAGTCACCTAAGAACATAATATAATGTTAGTTCACTTATAAATGAAATAAAACTATCTTTCAAATATTTCACAAAAACAGGACACTATACAATCAAATTCTCAACATATTTCATAACACTTTTTTACAGTATCGGAGTTTTCATCCTTACAGTTTGAGGAATAGTTTATATTTATATTTATTAAAATTCTTGCTATACCACCACTACTACAAAAAGATCACAGTGGGTTAGAAGTGTTTAAAATAAATAAATTAATTAATTAAAACAAAAATATTATAAAATATAAACAGAAAAGAACTTCATATTATATAGGACAAGCATACAAGAGTAACACATGAGTTTGGCGTATTTGCTCTACAGAATCCAGTTTTGAACTTCAAGCAGATTTTTGGATCAAGGATATCCTATTGTGACTATTAAAAGTGTTTATTTACCTGCCAAGTTTGCCCAGCGTAAACTCCTGTTACAATATAAAGCTCAAAAACATCACGATAGAATTATAGCAGTGTTTCCTTATACCCTCCATGCTTCTATAGTGATAGCTTTGATTTTTAAATATTGGGACATATTGACTGTACATTAGTGTTTTCAGGATCCCCCTGTAGTCGCTTACAGGTATGGAAAAACTATAGGATAAATTCTTTCTTACAAAAGATTAGATTATAGGGCTTCTACAGAACCATTGCTTGGTCACTTGGCGTGTGGCCATTGTCAGTGGTGTGAATTTGGCATTACAGGTACTGAATGTATCTTGAACTCATATTCTACCCCATTGATATCTCAAGCAAACACATTGTGTGAGTCTACCAATGTAATATATGCAGTTCAATGCCCTTGTAAGTACATTTATATTGGAAGATCATCACATCCCATTAAGATCAGATTCAACGAACAGAAGTCCAGAATCTCTAATCAGGCTATCCTGCTTATAATCGAAAGACAAAAACGCCTATATTACGACCTAAATCGGGAGATAGACGTTTATCTCACAAAAACGAATTAATCGGTATAATGGAAAGGCGATTTTGGACGTTTTCAACTGCACTCCATCGCGGAAGCGTACAAAGTTGACGGGGGCATGTCGGAGGCGTGGCGAAGGTGGAACTGGGGCTTGGTTATCGGCCGAGGAGAGATGGGCGCCTTTCGCCGATAATGGAAAAAAAGTATGCGTTTGTAGCTAGAATTTAGGGCACTTTTCCTGGACCCTGTTTTTTCACGAATAAGGCCCCAAAATGTGCCCTAAATGACCAGATTACCACCCGAGGGAATCAGGGATGACCTCCCCTGACTCCCCCAGTGATCACTAACCCCCTCCCACCACAAAAAATGATGTTTCACAACTTTTTATTTTCACCCTCAAATTTCATACCCACCTCCCTGGCAGCAGTATGCAGGTCCCTGGAGCAGTTGTTAGGGGGTGCAGTAGACTTCAGGCAGGTGGACCCAGGCCCATCCCCCCCCTACCTGTTACAATTGTGCTTCTTAATGCTTAGTCGTCCAACCCCCCCCAAACCCACTGTACCCACATGTAGGTGCCCCCCTTCACCCCTTAGGGCTATAGTAATGGTGTAGACTTGTGGGCAGTGGGTTTTGAGGGGGATTTGGGGGGCTCAACACACAAGGGAAGGGTGCTATGCACCTGGGAGCTCTTTTACCTTTTTTTTTGTTTTTGTAAAAGTGCCCCCTAGGGTGCCCGGTTGGTGTCCTGGCATGTGAGGGGGATCAGTGCACTATGAATCCTGGCCCCTCCCACGAACAAATGCCTTGGATTTATTCGTTTTTGAGCTGGGCGCTTTCATTTCCCATTATCGCTGAAAAACAAAAACGCCCAGCTCACAAATTGTCGAATAAAACATGGACGTCTATTTTTTTCGAAAATACGGTTCGGTCCGCCCCTTCACGGACCCGTTCTCGGAGATAAACGCCCATGGAGATAGACGTTTTCGTTTGATTATGCCCCTCCACGTCTGCCCCGTTGGTCTCTCAATGGGTGCAATATAATCATACTGGGTGTTATATAACCATACTGTCACAAACATGAGATGGAGAGTTATCGATAAAATTGAAATGGGTAGAGAAAGAGGAGACATTCAAGGTTTGTAAAATATAAAGAACAACGATAGATTTTTACTTTAAAGACTGTAACTCTCACGGGCTTAAATCTTGAACTCGATTGGTTATCTCTAATGTGAGTTCTTGCTCCTCGTTGGCTCCATGAACCATGTGTCTGTTTAATTGTAGCTACGCCTGCGTGGGCGTCTCTGTAGAAACAGAATGGAACACTGACACCATTGTACATACTGGTTTATTAGGTTCTAGTAGCGGTATTATTTGGTCTTAGAGTTTTAATATAATGTTTTGGGAATATTGTTTATTGTTCCTTTTGTTATTTTTTGAAGGAAATGTGTTGATACAGCATTTCGTGAAATATGGCCCATGTCAGCTGTGAGGTCCTCCATTCACACATTGGACTGCAGAAAAAAGATAAGATATGTGCATTCACAGTTTTTAAGAAAAAAAAATGAAAGATTGATATAAAAAGCAATAAAATTGAAAAATTATCATTAATTACTGAATAAAACATTGGACTTTAGTGATTACCAAATCGATGATGATTTAGGTGAATTACGACCCTGTGGTGTTCATGTGAAACGAGTCACCACTGAGGTCTGGAATATATAATTAGTGTACTCATTTATTGCTCTAGCCTAACTAAATAATAACAGCGCTGAACATAGAATTTGATTATTTTCTTTATATCATGCCAAAAGACCTTCCACAGCCAATCAAATGTAAGTCTGTTTAACCCAGCCCACTCCACATAGGATTTTAAATTAATGTAATCCAATCGATCTCCATGTTGAGACCATGTGGTGCTAAAGAATTCAAAGTATAAATCCACCCCTATTCTTTATAGTTCTAAAAATGCTCAGAATGACCACCCTCCCACCCTAACATAATCGCATTAACTACTCTCCAGCAAATATCTTCCACTGAATGCTGTTTCTCCAGCCAGTGTTGAACTAAAGAGGCTGAAAGAATTGGAATCTAGAAGCATGACTTATGTTCATTTAATCGAAGTTTCACAGATCGTGAAGTCCTCCCCACATAAATCAAATCTCAGGGATAGCAGGTCATATGGCGCACTTTCTTGAATCTACCCCCTAGTGCACCAACTGTATGTTTACTGGCTTCTTGTTTCAAATGTACCTAAAAAGTTTTTATTATATGTTTTTGCCTCTAAGGCAAGCTTCGGTCTTTGCCTTCCTTATCAGTGCTTTGCATTTAATTTGCCATTCTTTATGCAGTTTCCTATTATCTTCATTTTGGATCGTTTTTCCATTTTCTGAAGGATGTTCTTTTAGCTGTAATAGCCTCCTTCACCTCATTTTTCAACCATGCCAACTGTCATTTGGCCTTCCTTCTGCCTTTTATAATATGTGGAATAAATCAGATCTAATCTGCATTTATTATGAATAGTGTTTCATTTTTCTAGACCTGCCATGTCCTCTGCAAATAAGAGGAATCGTTTGTTGTTTAATATATAGATGTGGCTCCAGAGAAAATCACTGTTGGACACTCAGACAAGATCTTCTGTTGTCATACTGTGTCCCTGAAATGTTCCTCAACAAAATATAATATCCTGTCAGGCATATAGGTAATTAAATATAGAGCAAGATGTTCAATGGTTTGATTATGAAGACTTGCACACAAAAACAAAACACCTCTTTTTAAATGCAGGTAAAAACATTTTCTAAAAACTACTTGCATTGTTGACACCAATAATTATGGGGACGATATTCAGCCAGTGAGGCTTAGTGTTTTGCTGACCTTGGACTTTGGACTCAGACCGTAGAAGTCTGCCCAGCACTAGCCCCGCCTCCCAACCACCAGCCCCACCCCTCACCACTGGCTCTGACACCCAATCTCCACTAAAGGTCTGAGGATCCCTTCCTTCTGAACAGGATTCCTTTGTGTTTATCTCACGCATTTTTGAATTCTGTTACCGTTTTCATCTCCACCACCTCCCGCGGGAGGGCATTCTAAACATCCATCACTCTCTCCGTGAAAAAGTACTTCCTGACATTTTTCTTGAGTCTGCCCCCCTTCAATCTCATTTCATGTCCTCTAGTTCTACCGCCTTCCCATCTCCGGAAAAGGTTCGTTTGCGGATTAATACCTTTCAAATATTTGAATGTCTATATCATATCACCCCTGTTTCTCCTTTCCTCCAGGGTATACATGTTCAGGTCAGCAAGTCTCTCCTCATACGTCTTGTAACGCAAATCCCATACCATTCTCGTATCTTTTCTTTGCACCGCTTCAATACTTTTTACAGACTTAGCAAGATACGGCCTCTAAAACTGAACACAATACTCCAGGTGGGGCCTCACCAACGACTTATACAGGGGCATTAAAACCTCTTTTCTTCTGCTGGTCACACCTCTCTCTATACAGCCTAGCAACCTTCTAGCTACGGCCACCGCCTTTTCACACTGTTTCGTCACCTTCAGATCCTCAGATACTATCACCCCAAGATCCCTCTCCCCGTCCATACATATCAGACTCTCACCGCCTAACACATACGTCTCCCTTGGATTTCTACTCCCTAAGTGCGTCACTTTGCATTTCTTCTCATTGAATTTTAATTGTGGAGGGGAAAAATTTCTGCCAAGTTTGCATAATCAATTGAAGGACAGATTGTTTTTAATACTGCCCGGTGACTTATATATCACATCTGTTTGTTCAAGGACTACACATGCACATGATTTTATTCCTAATCCAGAGCTTCCAGTGTTTCAGTAGCTGGAGGCTAAGTGGATGATGTTTGTCATACATTAAGTGGACCGGGAAAGTTGAATTCTAGGTACTGCCAACAAACTGGCCTTACATTGGTATATTCTGTACATTTTAAATTTGTGACCTAAAACTTTAGTGAATATGTTGTGAAAAACACGAAAAACTTAGGCTGGAGGCAGGTACTATGCTGACTCATCTTGAAAAGTTTCAACACTTCTATCATGACTCTGTTATAATAGCTCTGGGCTTCTCATGAGCAGGGATGCTATAACAGATTTTTGGAATTTAACAGATCTCAGTAAAGGATATAAAAGACAATCGCCAAACTCTACCCCCAAATCTGTGCAGCTATTGCATGGAATGGCTTTTTTTCTTGGCCTGTAGTTATTTAGGCCTCGTTGCAGCAAAATGAAATCCCACTGTCCAAGAGAGAAACATTTGGCAGTATGTAATGCTTTTGCAGACTGTTGTGAAATATATAGCACCAATGCAATTGCTTTGCTTTTTTTTTTTTACAAATGATACTTTTTGTGGCCTATTTTAGTTTTTATATTTAACCACCTCAGATTAAGATCATACCACCCCTCACTTAAAGGTTAAGAGATTTTTATTCCATGTTGCATTGAGAAATGACAATAATACACTAACCTGCCATCCATTTAACTCTCCATTGCCTCAGGTACAATCTTAGATTGCAAGCTCTCCAGGGACAGGAAAATATCTAACTGTACCTGAATGCAATTTATCTTGAGCTACTACTGAAAAAAGTGTGAGCTAAACACCAAATCCTTTCCCATTTGCATGGATTTCTCAGCTCTAATCATTATAACTTTAATTTTGTACCACAAAACTTTTGTATATTCTATCAAATAGGGAAGAATTTAAAACAAACTACAAATAATCACCTGGAAGATATAGAAGGAAGAATGTGAATATCTAACTTTCACTTAGTTTCATATTTGTTTGTTTCGGTGAATATGAGAAGGTATTGGGAAATAATGAGGTGAATGATACCAAATTGAAGAAGTGATTTTAGAAGTTTTGCCTGGCATTTGCACATAAAGATAGTAGGTTTACGCATTTAAGTGATGTAATGCATCTAAGTAGCGATTTTAGAAAAGCTGCCATTTATACATTAACTAGTGAAAAAGTTCTCTGAGTCTGAAGTCCTGCACGTACAACGTGCAGGACGTCAGCATGCAAGGAAGAAGACTTTTCTCTGCAGCAGAACGGTCAGAGAGCACGTCGGCTGGCGGGGAGTGGGGTCCCCCGCCAGCAAAACGGAAGGTAGGCGGCGGCGGGGGAGGGTTCGCGGCAGGAGGGGGGTCGGCAGAGATGGGGGGGCGACAATGGCGGCGGGAGGGAGGCGGCGGCGGGCTAAAATGTGCCCCCTCCCCTCAAGCTCTGGACCCCCCTCCCAAGGAAGTCTGGCTACGCCCCTGCTCTGATGAAACAGGAAGTTACATCAGAGAGGCAGCTGTAGTAACAGGAAGAGGCAAGTGCCAGCGGCAGGGGAGCATATAGGAATTACTGCTGCTGCCGGGTAACTCCGGGAAGATGCCACCTGAGACCCCCGCCTCAGGTGGCCTAATGGTCTGGCCACCCCTGTTTACAACCATATTAAAATTGGCCTCAGCGTGCGGAAAACCCACATTAGTCATAGCTCAGGCCACCTTTTAGCACAGCTTAGTAAAAGGGCCTCTTAGGATATAAAATGTGTTCCCATAGCCATTCACTGTGATTTTAGTCCAGAGACATAGTCTATGCTGTGTGACTTTCTACCAAACGAAAACCAAATCAACAAATGAATAAATATTTACTTAATATTTTAGTGCACACAGAACACTGCACTGTTTTGAATAGTGGGAGATGTCTGTTTGTACTTGCTTCACCATGCAGAGCAATTTTCTACTGTGCAAGCATAGTTTTTAAAGAGATAAACTTACAGAACATGCAAGCATACATACATAACTAAATGTCAAATGACAGGCCTCAGAGCTTAACTAATTCAACCCCCAAACTCAAAGCTGTTACTGTACCGGTTCTTATTCCCAGTTACTTCTTGTCAGTGTGTTTTTTCTAGTAAAAAAAAGTGCCGGTACTCAAATGCCAGGCCACACTTCAGGGGTGGGGTGATCACTGAGGGGCCCACCCCACAATAGCCAGGCCCCCTGCAACCAGTCAAAGAATCTATGACAAGGTAGAATTGGTGTGTAGAGCCTGCGCTCTTTCATTAAAACGGGGTCAGTAGGTCAATTTTAGCAGACAATGGAAAAGCTGCTGATACTCAGTACCCCCAAGTACCCCCTCAAAAAAAGCCCTGCTCCTTGTCCATGTGCAGTTAGCTGCCATTGTTTAGGTCCTTGTGATGCTCTAGAAAAAAGGGTTCAGTTGTGTTGCAGACCTCTAAAATGACAAAGAACAAATACAATAATGATGGCTGTAGATTTTTGCCTTCCTTTCCCGCCAAGCAAGTGCCTCAAAAGCAGAGGCGCCATCTGCACAGACTTTGCATATTGTGTTCTTTTAGGGGTCCTTTTACTAAGCCACGTAAGCAACTAAGCGTTCCCAACGCACGCCAAAATGGAGTCACAGCCTGACTACCGCATGACTCTTGCGGTAATTTCATTTTCAGCGCACGTCAGATATGCGTGTCTGAAAAATATTTTTTTATTTTCGGACGCACATAATGGACGCGCGCCAAGTGGCATTTGGCGCGCAAAGATCATTACCTCCCGGTTACCGCATGAGTCCTTACTGCTAGGTCAATGGCTGGCGGTAAGGTCTCAGACTCAAAATAGACGTGCCCCAATTTTCATTTTGCCACACGTCCATTTTCAGCAAAAATTTTAAAAAAGCCTTTTTTGATTTAATTTTTATTTATTATAATTTTTATAACTTTACAAGTCTAAACCCTTGTCTACAGAAACAAAGTGTAGAATATCATTAATAAGAAATTTATACAATAAGAAAATAAAGCATTCACTTTCTTAGACCACAATAAGGGGATATGAAACCAAATACAAAAGAATATTAAGAAATATTATTCATTTTAAGTAAGGCAGTGATTGGAGACTCTTCCATTGCATATCCAATATTATTTAAGCCTTTTCAAATCTAGAAAAACTTTTAATTGTTCTGGGGCATAAAATATATATTTTGATTCTCCAAGTCTTATCATGCATTTACATGGGTAGGCAAGGAAAGACGTAGCTCCAAGATCAAGGACTTGCTATTTCATTTCTAGGAAAAGCTTGCTCCTCTCTTGGGTCACTTTGGTAACATCTGGATAAATCCACATTTTCCCACCACCAAACAGGTCCTTAGAATGTTTAAAGTAAAGTTTCAAAATATTGTTAAGGTCCTGCTCAAATACAAAGGAGGGTCCAAGAAAACAGCAAGGCAAACGATCTGCAAACTCCAAGATAAAAGGACAAAAAAAAGCAGATCAATCAAAGAAAATAGTTTATTGAATGGTTGTCATTCAATAAACTATTTTCTTTGATCTGCTTTTTTTGTCCTTCCAAATACAAAGGAGACCAATAATGAAGCTCTTTCCAATGTATTATCAATCGACTGTTCCAAAATTGCTGAAATATTACTCAAATCCAAATTGTCCACAGGTCTATGTTTCACTTCATTTTTCCCAGGCCTTTTAGGAATATTTTTTAAAAAGCCTTTTTTACAAGCGCGCTAAAAATGGATCGTCGTGCGCCCAAAACCCATGCCCACACTAACGCAAGCCATTTTTCAGCATGCCTTTGTAAAAAGACCGCTTAATGTTTAAAAGGGCTTGATATACCAGCCTTCAGAAAACAATCAGAGCGGTATACAAATACAAAAATAGGGAAAAGGGAAAGAAACTACAAAAAGCCAAAAAAAAAAAACAGAGATAGCATAGGAGGGACTGACTAGAAACAAGGAAAGCAAAATATAAGTAGTGGCAGGACACTACAGGACAGGCAGTCAGGTTGGGTCAATCATGATATGGCAAAGGAAAAGCCTGGAAAAAAGATAAGTCTTTAGAAGTGTTCTAAAATGGGGATAGGACTGCTCAGAATGGAGGTCAGGCAGAAGGGTGTTCCAGAGAGATGGAGCAACTGCAAACAAAGTTGAGTGACAAGTAGATTGTAGGTGAGAACAATGGACTAGGTGTATGGAAAGTCGAGAGGGCAAAGGCAGAACGCAGAGCTCTAGAGGATGTGTAAGGAGAAAATAAGTACAGACACGTAAGAAGGGATCCCATTGTAGAGAACTTTGTGAGCCAGGGCGAGGGCCTTAGAGATAGGAAGCCAGTGATGATGTGTGAGAAGGGGAGAGACATGATCTGATCGATGGGCAGTATTCTGAATCATTTGTAAACGTTTAAGGAGAAATTTAGAGGGACCCAGATAAACCATATTACAATAATCGAGTCGAGAGGAGACCAGTGAACAAAGTAGGGTTGCACAGGAATTGGTATCTAGGGTACTATGGAGGGAACAGATAAGGCGGAGAGAGTAGAAACAGGCCCACACTATTGAAGAAACCTACAAATCAAAATGCAGTTGGGGTCAAGGATGACCCCCAAAAATTTGAAGAAAGAAACCTGATGAATGGGCAAATTCTGGAGAAGGGGGGTGGCAGAGGGGGTGAAGTTACAAGCGGTGATCCAGAGCACAATGGATTTCAAAGGATTCAAAATGAAACATTTGGTTGTAAGCCAAGTGTCAATTTTATTTACGCATGTCTGAAGGGGTGAGAGATCAAGGTTGAAGGGGTTTGGGGGAGAAACCAGCAGAATGTTATCAGCGTAGATATAAAACGTAATGTTTAGGGATTGTATCAGAGTAGCTAGTGGGCTTAAAAAGATACTGAATAGCATGGGAGAGATGAGAACCCTGGGGGAAGCCTGATGCAAAGGTCCACCTTGGGAGTCAGCACTCAAGAAAAAGGTCTAGGTGTCATTGTAGATAATACGTTGAAATCTTCTGCTCAGTGTGTGGAGGTGGCCAAAAAACAAACAGGATGCTAGGAATTGTTAGGAAAGGGATGATGAATAAAACCAAAAATACTATAATGCCTCTGTAGCGCTCCATGGTGCAACCGCACCCTGAGTATTGCGTTCAGTTCTGATCACTGTATCTCAAAAAAGATATAGTGGAATTAGAAAAGGTTCAAGAACAACCAAATGATGAAGAGGATGGCACTCCTCTTCCCCTGCCCGCCACCGCCTTGCTCTGCCCCCCACATAGCCCCTCCCTTACTTAGTCCCACCCCTGTTAACAAGGTTTTTTAAATTTATTTAAAAAAATTAAAATCCACTCACACCATACCTTAACGTGCATTCATTACATTTCAGTAGAGAGCGGCAAATAGTGGCAGCAATTTTCATATCCCACATATCCTCACTGCTGCATCCCGCCCTTGTGGAAGCAGGAAGTGACATCAAAAGGGGGCCGGATGCAGCAGCAAGGAGTCTCTGGGTTCAGTGGCCAATGGGATATGAAAATCACTGCCTCTGCCTGCCGCTGTCTAGTGAAAAGCAGGTACACATTAAGGCATGGAGCAGGAAGGTGTTCCGAGACAAGGGGACAGAAGTGCCAGGGATGCTAGGATCGCAAGGCCCTGTACGAACGCCCTTGTCACCCCTGCCTAAGACCGGCCCTGCCTGTTACCACCACAAACCACACACACACAACCCATCCCTAGACATACAGAGGTTCTCTGCTGAGTTTCAGGGGTACATACAAGTATCTATAGATAATTGTAAGTGGGGAAAAAAGGGTAACAAACACCACAGTGCTGCACTGGGAAGGAATTTCAAATAGCAGGATTGACCAAATGTCTCCCTCCAGAATCTGGATGACTTGGCAGTTGGCAGCTGTCTGAGGGAAGTAATGGGTCAGTCAACAAAAATTCAGATGTCAGTACAAGCCTATTTGAGCCACCTCCAAGAGGTGAGCATAATCCCAAAACATGTTGATTTAACCTATGCTGGCATTCAAATGAGAATAGGACAGTGGCCCAAATCCCATTTCTGTGTAATCCACCATCATTGTCTCATTATTTTTGTCCATCCTGTCAATAAACAGATTTATTTTAACAATTAAGAGATGCCTGAAAATCCCCACATAGTTCTAACAGCACAGTACTTTAGCTTTCTATCATATTGTTGTTGTTTTTTTCTGCAGTAGTGCTTTGATCTAACTCACACTAAGCTATTTGTGTTGTCTGTCTTTTAAAGTCCTCATCCTTACCTCTCCTATACATAATGAGGTATTTGTGTTTTGCTGCTGTTGACTCTTGCCTGATAAAACTGGTCAGAACTGGAATTTTCCTCTGCTGAAGTCTGTCAGTACCCAGTCCCTTTTTTTAGCTGCCTCTCCTCTTAGCTAAACATTGCCACAAATAGTTTGTGTAACTGGCTGGCTGCGAGATCATTTGCATACACCTTTTCACAAGGCTCCTGGTTAATTCAGGGTGGTCTCTCAAACTACTTGAGCTATCCCTAACTAAAATCTTGGCAGCTCTGCGTTTGCACAGGTTTGTTTAAATATACTGTGGGAGAATTTTTGAATGAGTATTTAGAAGCTAGCTTGTGAACATTTTACCTCATGTTACTAACCTCAGAGTAGCCCAGGAACCCAGTTTATGGGGCTAGAGACCTGAGGCAACTCCTAGTTTTGCTTTTGCCTTGTCCTAATACCTGATTTCCTTTGAAAGAAGCAGGATTATGAGTACCACAATTTGACCTGTCAAAGAGATGCCAAGTTACCCAGTTCTAGGCTGGAAACATTTTTGCCAGTTCTGGTTTTAAACTTACAACCTAAAGCAGTGTGGGATTTGTAGTGTCTGGTCCTGCCCATTGATATCAATGCTGCAAGTCCCATAATGCACCTGATGGGGGTGATCAGAAATCCAGGACTGTCCAGAAATCTGCAGCTTGGAACTGAGTAACTTTGTATCTCAAAGACACCTGTCAGAAGACCAAGAGGACCCAGAGCAAACTGAAATAATTAAATAAATGATAATATAACCTCCTGCTGATTCAAGCCTGTGCTGGTGACTTTATAGATTACCATTTATTGTAGTCCAAATGGCCATTTACCTCAAACCACCAGACAAACTGAATAATGAGGGACATTAAACTAACCACATTCCTTTGATTCTAAAAGGAAGGAAACTAAAAAATGAAAAATTGGTGTTTTTTATTGGTTGGTATAGGAACTTTTCTCAATTAAACAAATATTTGTATCTTTGAACAGTTTCACTTTTCTTTAACAGTTAACACTATAACCCTTTGTTTCTTATACAATAAAAACTAGATATTCCTTATCAACAACAGAATGGAGTCTCAACATCAGATAAGTATTATTATTCAATTAATCTAAGTTTTGCTGTTAACGTTAACTTTTCCTATTAACTTTAACTTCTAAGGAAAATGTATTTTTCTAAAAAATTGGTTCTTTGTGTCATTTTATCTTTCAGATCTCTACGGACTCGAATCTTTCCTATCAGGTAGGTCACACTACTATGTCAGTGTCCTTTCTTCACTACTATGTCTTGACACTGTTTCCCTATACTAGGAAGGGCACAGGTGATTCCAAAATACCTTCACACCAATGGTGTGCTGGAGCCGGCTCGCCAAGCCGTTTGTTATTTTTTAAAGAATTTTGGGAGCCAGTTGTTAAACTTTAACAACTGGCTCCCAAAATTTGGGCTGGGGTGGCTCAGGTCCCTTCCTGGCAGAGGCGACATCCAGCTGCCCTGTGGCTTGGGCATCTCACTTGCTCTCCTCCTCTCCGACCCTCGCAGTGGCAAAACAAAAGCAGCATAAAACCGTACACGGGGTTGTAGCCCTGCATGCACCGCTGCTGGCTTCCTTCCTTCTCCCTTTCCAAAACAGGAAGTTAAATCCTTAGGGGAGGGAGGAGGAAAGAAGCTGGCAGTGGCGCACACACAAGGCTATGGCTCCATGCACGGTTTCATGCTGTTCATTGTTTTGCCTGCTGCGAGCATGAGGGTCGCAGCTCATGATTCCTTCAGGCGGCTAAAGTGCCGGCCCGGGAGGAGCAGCAGCGCATGCAGGGCTGCAGCCCAAGGAGGTTAGATTGAGAACAGAAGATGCATGAAGTCAAGTTGAATCCCTTCCCCCGCACAGCCAGCATCCCCGTACATTCAAAACAAAGCAAACAGTCCTTTCAGCTGCTGCAACCACATTGTCGTTCTTTAATGTTGGTAGCATTTTTATTTAATCTCACTTATATGTTCAAACATGCCAACTTGTACAGCGTACGGATGTACACAGAGGAAGTATAATAATGGAATAACTTTTCATAGGTAGAGTAGTAATTTGTTATAAATCGTAATTAGTGTGTCATTTGGAGGGGCTGGTTATAGGGACACTCTAGCATGTGTTGTATTCGTGCAGAGATTTTTTTCTCCTGGTAAAGGGCCACTAAAACAGACATCATGTTATGAGAATCAGGTGCTCAACATTCAGAGTTTCTATCTATTTATTTACTTATTTTTGACATTTATATCCCACATTAAACATGAATTAGGTTGAAACCTGGGAGCATTTAAAATCTTTTTTTTCCTGTGTCTAGATCAAAAGAGAAAGACAGTTTGCATCCCTGCCAGCAAAGGTATGCCTAGCGTGCCCGCATGGGGGTGTTGCCCCCCCTCCCCCCCGTGCACCATGGGCCTCCCCCCAGTCCACCCCGGGCACCCCCTGTGCACCCCCTGTGCACCCCAGGCCTCCCCCCCCCCAGTCCGCCCCAGGCCGTCCCCCACAAATTGTACAACTGGCTATGCCCGGAAAGAGAGCCTGTTAAAAATTTTCCAGAACATCACTGCTTCACACTCAATACCTTCACACTCACATATCAGATTTTCCATACATTTTTGTATTTTATTATAATTCTAAGGTAAATGACAGTGTTTTTATAAACTCCCAATGTCATAAGTTTGTACCTGAAGCAATGGAGGATTAAGTGACTTCCCCTGCTCCTCAGTCTACTGATTTAGGGGTCATGTTACTAAAAATTCCTTACCGTGGTAATTTTGCCATTGGCGTACGCTTCCCATGCACTGGTTGGGCGCTAAGCAGTATTCTATCAGCTTTAGTGCACAACTGTAAGTGGGCTTACAGGTGGGCGGAGCACGGGCAAGTCCCACACTTATGTGCATAACTTAAGGATACTATCAGTCTTATTTTCGAAAGAGAAGGGCACCCATCTTTCGACACAAATTGGGAGATGGGCGTCCTTCTCCCAGGGTGGCCCAAATCGGCATAATCGAAAGCCGATTTTGGGCGTCCTCAACTGCTTTCTGTCGCGGGGATAACCAAAGTTCACGGGGGCATGTCGGAAGCATAGCGAAGGCGGGACTGGGGCATGCTTAACACATGGGCGTCCTCGGCCGATAATGGATAAAAGAAGGGCATCCCTGACGAGCACTTGGGCGACTTTACTTGGTCCATTTTTTCTTGCAACCAAGCCTCAAAAAGGTGCCCGAACTGACCAGATGACCACCGGAGGGAATCGGAGATGACCTCCCCTTACTCCCCCAGTGGTCACTATCCCCCTCCACCCTAAAAAAAACCTTTTTAAATATTTTTTGCCAGCCTCTATGCCAGCCTCAAATGTCATACCCAACTCCCTGACAGCAGTATGCAGGTCCCTGGAGCAGTTTTAGTGGGTGCAGTGCACTTCAGGCAGGCGGACCCAGGCCCATATCCCCCCTACCTGTTATACTTGTGGTGGTAAATGTGAGCCCTTCAAAACCCACCAGAAACCCACTGTACCCACATGTAGGTGCCCCCTTCACCCCTTAGGGCTATGGTAGTGTTGTACAGTTGTGGGGAGTGGGTTTTGGGGTGCTCAGCACACAAGGTAAGGGAGCTATGCACCTGGGAGCAATTTGTGAAGTCCACTGCAGTGCCCCCTAGAGTGCCCAGTTGGTGTCCTGGCATGTGAGGGGGACCAGTGCACTACGAATGTTGGGTCCTCCCACGACCAAATGGCTTGGATTTGGTCATTTCTGAGATGGGCATCCTCGGTTTCCATTATCGGCGAAAACCGGGGATGACCATCTCTAAGGACGACCATCTCTAAGGTCAACCTAAATGTTAAGATTTGGGCATCCCGACCGTATTATCAAAACGAAAGATGGACACCCATCTTTTTTCGATAATACGGGTTTCCCTGCCCCTTCCCGAGGACATCCTGCGAGGACGCCCTCAGGAAAACTTGGGCGCCCCTTTCGATTATGCCCCTCTATATGTTACATGCCAAATGTAATATTTATGCGCTAACATTTACAGCAGCCTTTTACATAGCATAAGCAATAGCACCACACAGCCGCAATAGAGAGGGTAAAAGTACACACAACAGTAGGAATACAAAAAAAGCATCAAGGGGCATTCAAGCATGGGATAGCCAAGAGTTCTTTATTAGCAGACCCAACAAGGGCTGTGTTTCAGCATTAAATGCCTGCGTCGGTGGTCAGTAAAATTAATCTAGTAAAAAATAATGAAGCTTATATTTCGCTAATCAAAACTGATTAGAAGTAAATGACCAGCAAAAAGCAAAAGTGTGTCGTCATACACCAGCGTCCTCATATGGTGCTAATTTGAGGATGCCGGTGTGCGATGACTCACTTTTGATTTTTCTGCCCATTTACTTCTAATCGGTTTCAGTTTGCAGCATATATGAGCTTCTAGCTCATCATTTTTTACTAGATTGATTTTACTGACCCCTGACCTAGGCATTTACTGCCAGATTCTATATAGTGCTCCTGGAGGTCCGCACCAAAATCCAGGCGTATTCTATAACAATGCGCGCAACTTAATTGGCTTAACAAGCTAATCAGCGTTGATAACAGCGCTTAAGCAATAATGAGCACTAATTGACAATAATTAGAATTTACATGAAAAACTCACTAAGCATATTCTGTAATGAACTGCGCCTAAATTCTAATATGTGCAATTTAAAAGGGGTGTGGCTATGGGCGGGGAAATGGACATTCCAAAATTTACGCACACAGGGATTTATGCCACATTTTCATTGGTGTAAATGGAGGCGCGTAGTTTTGAGCACTGGGGTATCAACTAAGTATATTCTGTATATCGCACCTAAATCTAGGTACCACTTACAGAATATGCTTAGGCAGAAATGTTTACCATGCGGATTTTTTAGGCGCCTTATATAGAATTTGGCCCTTAACGCCAAAACATGGTTTGTGTCAGGTCTGCTAATAAAGAACTCTTGACTATCCCATACTTGAATGGCCCATTATGCTTTTTTTTGCATTCTTAAGCAATAGCACCTAAATGTTGGTGTGTAAATGCCAATTTATCCCTATTTTATAACAGAATCTGAGCACCCAACTCTCGCTATAGAGCTTGTATTCACTGCCTTGCCTTTTAGCATCCAAATCTGGGCGATCTTTATAATATTGCTGAGTATTTTTAGTGCTTCTATAGATTAAATCAAGCCAAAAATATGTCTGAATGGCCCAATGCTATCCATATAAGAAAGGACCAGATTTGGGGTGGGGCGAAGGTGGGCCAAAACATTGCCAAGAAAGCAGTGATAATCAGCCTCTATCTAAATAACTGCTGAACAAGAGGCCTAACCTACATGGATAATGCCCGCACTGCGACTGTTCCATCTGTGTATTCAGCCCTGCTACCTATTCAGATCATTTTATATTATTACAAATGCTTGATATACTGCAAGGGTCCAGAAGACTTCAATGCAGTTTACACTAAATCCATATTTGCACTAAGGAGGGAACTTATCAACAGGGGTTATGTTAAGATGGGTTATTTTACCACTAACCTGTGCTATTTTAGCACTGGTCCCATTTTATGCAATGAGACTTAAGGACCACTTACCAAATGTGACAAAGCCCATAGGTATTGAATGGACTTTGTCACATTTGGCACGTTGCTAATCGCTAGCACAGCTTTGTAAAAGGAGCCCTTAGTAACTAATAGCTTGAATTAACAGTAAAATAACCTGTCTTATCAGTAGCCCATGTTGATAACTTCCCCCCAAGCAGGCAAATACAAGTTGAACTGCAACAGTGTCTGCTACATTCTGCTCCTATTTAGAAGTGCGCACTCTGGTATTTGATACACCAGATACTAGGTCATTTCTTTCAGACGCCATAGCACACAGAGAAGTTCAACTCCTGAGGCAGGCCCTCGCGGCCAAAACATGATTTGTGTCGAGTCCATTGCACATATTTTTGAATAATTCCCTAATGCTACTAGCAAACATGAAAATGCTTCTCACAGTCACTCTCTGTGGGGAAAATGACTTCAGATACCCAGTGCTATTTCTTACAAAGAATGAATTTGCTGCCTTCTTGAATAAACAACATCCAGCGGCACCATTATTTTATACGGTGCCGAAGATTCATAAAAATTTGAACTCCCCACCAGTTAGACCGATAGTAGCATCAAGAGACTCGATGCTGGAACCCCTATCTCAATACGTAGATTGCTTCCTGCAGCCAATAGTGAAACAAAGTGATACATATATCCAGGATAGTACACACTTCTTAAATATAGTAGAAACAATTCAACAAAGCGACACACAGAGAACAATGGTTACACTTGACATAGTATCGTTGACTACCTCCCTTCCACAACAGGATTGTCTAACAATAGTGGAGAAAAGTCTGGAAACTAGACCTCATCCTCATCAAGTACCTACGGGGTTCTTGATTGAATTAACCAGAATAGCCTTAACAAAAAAATTCTTTGTGTTTAAAGAACACTTCTATCAACAATTAAAAGGAGTAGCCATGGGCATGACATGCGCCCCTTCAGTAGCTAACCTTTATATGATACACTTTGAAAGCAAATGGATAAAGAATAATCCTTGGAAAACTTGTATCACAAAATAGTACAGATGTATCGATGACATTTTCATGCTGTGGGAAGGGCAGCAAGAAGAGCTTAACACATTCTGTGACTGGTTGAATAATAGGGACAAAAATATAAAATTTACCATGCAATCATCAAAGACTCGTATTGATTTTTTGGATATTTCAATAACGCAAGAACAAAACAAGTTAACAACTTCAGTATATGTAAAATCAACAGATAGGAACACGTTGTTACATTTTGATAGCAATCACCCTAGGAAAACTAAAGAAAGTTTACCATTTTCACAACTATTGAGGTATAGAAGAATTTGTAATAACACAACAAAATTTAAAGAACAAGCTAAACAGAGGATACCCAGATCATGTGGTAAAACCAGCATATACACGTGCTAAGTACAATTATCGGGACCAGTTACTGCAAATAGTTAATAAAAAAGATAGAAGAGATGATAACGTGCAGACTTGTGTGTTAAGATATACGCAAGGGAACAGTCGGCTGGTACAAATAATTTAAAAAACATTGGAAAATAATGCAAATACATCCAGTTTTCCAGAATCAACAGTTAAGTATTGCATACACTCAAAGTCAAAACCTGAGGGAGATATTGCAAGAGAAAATGCAGGTAGAAAATAAAGATCAGTCGATGGGACATAAAGCCTGCGGGAAATGTAAATTTTGCACAATAATGACCCTGGGGGAGGTTTTCATCAACCCACCTGACAAGAAGAAATATCAACTAAGGTTCAATACAGACTGTGAGACCACT
This sequence comes from Microcaecilia unicolor, assembly GCF_901765095.1. Lineage (NCBI taxonomy): Eukaryota > Metazoa > Chordata > Amphibia > Gymnophiona > Siphonopidae > Microcaecilia > Microcaecilia unicolor. The sequence continues at coordinate 358,065,252 of NC_044033.1, read as the reverse complement.
CATGTGGTTTACATTTTAATGTGTACATGCCCAAAAATCTATGTTGGGAAAACAACAAGATCACTAAAACAAAGATTAAGTGATCATAAGCACAACTTGAATTATAAACATCTAGAAGCCCCTACAGTAGCTCATAGTATAGAGAAATCTCATGATTTTGCTGAATATAGGTGTACCATTATTGATCATATACCAGAATCGATAAGAGGAGGTGACAGGGATAGGAAACTAATACAGAAAGAACAACGCTGGATATACAGATTAGGGTCTTTAGTCCCAGTTGGCATCAATAGTAGGGTAGAGTGGAGGGCTTTTCTATAAACACAGAGAAAGAAGGAAACGGTAACACTTTGAAAATAAGTACGGACACCGCGATAAGAGTGGGGTTGCCCTTTAAATCAGCTACAATCAGTTGATTGGATGAAGCCGGTGGCGTCCCACTTTTTAAATTAGCTGACAGGCGCCATTTTGTGCACAGAAAAACAGTGAAGAAAGGAAAAGAATTAGGCACTGCAGGAGGTAAAGGCTGTAGAACAATAAAATGAGTAAGTACATGAGGATGAGAACGGGTGTTTCACACAGCACTAAGAATTCTTTATTTTCACAGGGCATATATACCGGGGATTCAGCTCCTAATGAAGCCAACGTGAAACAGGAGCTCGCTGTAGAGCGAACCCACAAGAACATGCCCAGCCAAGATAAGTGCTAATTCTTATATAAGAATAAAGTATATTTATAAAAAAAAAGTAACTTTGAATTAGCACTGAAGAGGGGTTTTTTGACTCATGAGGATGCCCGCTTACAGCCGCACTGGGAAGTAATTAACCAGCGGCAGAGCGCAGCGGTGCTTTTCAGTAACTGAATGAAATAGCACTGGGTATCTGAAGTCATTTTCCCCACAGAGAGTGACTGTGAGAAGCATTTTCATGTTTGCTAGTAGCATTAGGGAATTATTAAATTCAAAAGCAAACATTAGGTAGGCTAAATTTAAAACATATTTTTGAATAAAACTTCTGATATGAACTCCTTGAGTCCGGCGGACGTTTTTTCTACATCATCCTTTGTGTCACCTTCGCTGTGTTTGCCTTATTTCATTGACCTGTGTGGAGGTTTTTTTTGTTCTTCTGTGTTTGTCGATAACTTCCCCCCTACATATATGTATTAAATTAAGTGCTGGTGCTTATGGTCACCCTGTAGGCTGAAAATGCATCCTATTACATTTAAAAAGAATTTAAATGCGTCAAAAAATTATGTGTTCATAGGGCCAATGACTGAACTAGGGGCAGGGGCAGATATTGGGATCTTTGCACTGTTTTAACCCTACGTCTCCCCTTCCCCAGCACACTCCTCTCCTCCTCCTTCTAACCTGCAGGAGAGTGGGGCTTCAGGCCATGCCTGCCTCTTCCGCCAAGTAGCTTCTCTCTCAGGGACCAATGCAGAAAGCTACTGCGGGCAGAACCACAGTTAACAAGCGCTCTGCATACATGTTACTGGCCGCATGATGCAGAAAGGGGTTCATCATCAGGGCCGTTATCTTGCATGCAGTATTCCCTTTCAGCTGTGCAGGAGTACTCCACCTACATTCTTGCCAGTGAGGGGGTGTTGTTTCACTATCACATTTTCAATAACGAGGGACAGGCAAGCTCTGCAGGATTCCAGGGAACCTGCCTAGTCCTAGTGATTGAAAATACAATATTAAAGCACACCCGCCACTGATTAAAAGGAGGAGGAGACAAGACTCATGCATGGATACATAGGAGGTCCTTGCTTCTCATTCCTACAAAGCTTTCCTGCTGCAGCCAGACCCAGATTAAATACAACCATCTCATTTGTCATCATACTATGATCATGGAGAGATAAAAAGAGCAGGCAAAATGCAATGAGACATTGTACTGCATCCGTTTAAGCATCATTCATCTCAAAAATTGATTAAAATGATGTGCTTCAGGTTGCCACTACTAGAGATGATAGTGATAACAGCTGTTACTTCCAGGTGGATCTCAGCATTGCTCTCTGGGTTCACCAACTTGAAGGCGTTCACTGTGGTTAGAGAAGCAGATGCTGGCTCTGTAAGGAAATTTGGCCCTGGTAGCCAAATTGTCTGGGCTAATTGGATTGCTGAGACAGCTCTCTCAGCGTGATCTTCTGGGTTCTGGTCGGTCGGCACATAGTGCCATTGATCAGGTCGGGTGGATTTCCTGATGCGTTCTACTCGGTTGCACACGTATACGTAGAATCTTCTACTTTGGGTTTATATGTAGCCTAGTTCCATCTTGCTATCCGCGTAGAGCCTGACCGAGTCTGGTTGAATGTCCATCTCGTTTACAATCAGTTCTGCTACTTCCACTGCCAAAACTACTCCACAAAGTTCTAGACGTGGGATGGTGTGATTAAGCTGTAGTGTTAGTTTGGCATTGCCAAAGATGAATACATGTCACCTACAGTCTACTATTACCTCCTTGTAGCTCTAATTTCCCCAAGAGCAAGTATAGTCTTACAGTGGGAATAAAGCCGGGACTGGATCAGCATGACCTGAAAAATCAAAGCCAGTTGTTTACGCTGCTCTAGACTCCTAGGCTGCCGTTTGTCAGCAGACACCTACCAGCACGTCACTTGTATTTAGGCATGACATTCATGATAAGCAGGGCAGCACTAGACACACTTGTAGAAAAATAAATGCTTGAGGCTTGAAGTAGCTCAGCTTAATCAGGCAGCATGGCTTGTCTTGTGCTGGATGAAATTCAGTTGATGGTCACCCTGCTGGAGCCAATAAAGACATTTCAGGAATGACTGGCTCATTCCAGAATGGTTACCTAATCATTGCTGTTTATGGGGTGAGCTTCAGAGCATGCCAGCAATGGGCTGACATCTATTGTGAAGCTTATAGTCTCAGTGATTTTTACAATTGTAAAAAGCCTGAGCCAGAAATAAATTGCTGTTAGCAGTAAAGGCCAGCTCCTTTAGAGCAAAATATTAATCAACTAATCTATTACAAGCAATCAGCTTTGAAACTGAGCTGTTTTCTCTCAGATATGTTATTCGTTCCTGCCCCCTAGTGGACTATTTTCAGAAATGAAAAATGAGAGCTAAGGTATAACACACTTTTCACTTTTCTAGATTCTGCGGACTGCCATAGGGTATAGAGGGCAGAATTAACCCTTTGAGGATACTTTATAAAGTCCTTACCACACATATAGGAGGCAATTCTGTAACAAGATGCCACCATTTAGGCACCATCCTCCTAATTCTATAAAATTCGTAAAAATTGCACACGCAAATTTGGGTGCATGCCCAATGTGTGTGCGCAATTTAATTAAATAATGAGCTAATTAGCACCAATAATTGGCTTTCTAACAAGCAATTATTGACACTAATTAGATTTAATTGGAATCTATGTAAATTTAGGCGTGGAATCCACATGTAAATTTTACATGAAAGTAAAAACAGGAGGCATAGAAATGGGAGGGTCATGGGCAGAACGTCAACATATATATTATTCACCCTCATATTGCTGCAAGTAGTGAGTCTATTATAAAAGAAAACTTATGTGTGTAATTTTCCTTATAGATTACTAGTGTAACGTCACATCAACATGCCAAAATTTAGATGTTAGTGCCTAAACGCAACATTTATGTACATATCTTAGGGTCTCTTTTACACCAATTCACGGTGTGGCAAATGAGAGGAAGCCCATTCAGTTCGGAAGCAGGAAACAAACCCACTCTTTCTTAACCACTGCCACTACTCTGCCCAGCACTGCCACATTTTCAAAATGGTTGTCAAGACTGCCAAGACTCACACAACTACCGTGGAAAGACTCGGAAGCCATTTTGAAAATGCGGTAGCACCGGGCAGAGGCCATTAGACCACCAGGAACCTTCAAAGTAGGACCAGGGAGGTTTCACTGAGGCTCGGGGGGCTGTAGAATGCAGGAGCCAGGAAACAAAGTGGGGGCTGTAGTGTGCAGTAGGGGGGGCTGGAAACAAATAGTGTCTGGAGTGTGTGTGCAGGAGCCAGGAAACAAAGTGGGGGCTGTAGTGTGCAGGAGGGGGCTAAAAAGGTAAATGGTGGGTGTTTGTGTGTTGGGGGTGCTGGAAACAAAGGTGGATGGGGTATGTGTGTGCATACCTTTTGGACAAAGGAAGGGGTGGCACAGTGGTGGGGGCAGTTGCATGGGGTGGTGTGGGCAGCGGCCAGAAGATCCAATGACCTTTACTGCCGGGGGCACAGATCACTGTCAGTCTGCTCCTGTCTCTCACCATCTAGAGATTATCTAATGCTTCACTATTCAAGTTGTAAGAAAATTTTGTACAAATCAGTTCTTGCAGCGGGATTTGTTAGGGCACAAAATGTTGGAACTCCTTGCCAAAATCAGTTAGGGGTCAGTGTGATTACATGAAATGTTACAAACGTTCCTCTTTGGGAAATTTTTAGGTGTGGGTACTGATCTCCCTGCCTAGTCAATTTTTGGTTGCTGAATCTTTGTTTTCATTGTTCTGTATTGTTGAGGCTTTTTATTGTTTGTTTTTTTTTTTACTTTCTATTGCAAAGTACTATGTATTATAGTCTAGTAGTATGTTCACTTTGTGTTCTGTATGATGTGATTTCACTGTATTGATAGCCACATTGAACTCAGATTTCTGGGATAATGTGGGATATAAATGTCATAAATAAATAAGTCTATCCTTGATTCCTCACTCTGTGTGTCTAGCATTACTTCTCCCAGTATCCATCCCCTCGTGTGGCCCTTAAAACTTGCCTTCCATAGCTGTCAGCCACAGCTGTTAACACAGCAGCCTCCCCCAGGCTACGAGGTCCCAGCAGTGAGTACAGCTTTCTCTCTGCCACATCCCACCCATGTGGTAGAGGAGGACATGACAGAGAGAAGGCACCTTAACCCACCAGAGGTTGCCTGTTCACTGGTGGGACCTCGCAGCCCGCCCAAGGTTGTTTGCGTTAACCACTGCGGCTCAATACTCTGCTGGAAACTGCCAATCTTGATCTTCACTACTGTGGCTTTGCTCCTGGATCTTCTTTTATATACTTTTAAAGCTTAAAAATATGATAGCAGGTCTATGACTGGGAAGGCGGGGGGGGGGGGGTAAGTTACATAAGCAAGAAGAGACTGGATGAAGGCTGGAGAGGGGATGATG